>NW_016814250.1:1207915-1227439 GCF_001698545.2 Rhinopithecus bieti
TTTTTTTTTTTTTTTTTCATTTTCTTTGTAAAATGGGAATGTAGGGGAAAAGGAGAGGGAGGAGAAATAAGAGCAGGACTTTTTCACTCGTGCATTAAATTTTAGTTTCTGGTTGTCATTTTGTGTTTGTATGTGACTATAGCATTGTAAATTGTATGTAAGGAATATATGTACCTAAACATTTTTTTCTTTTATTTTTCAATTTTCTTTTCAAAACATTAAAAAAAAAATAGAGACAGGGTCTCACTTTGTTGCCTAGGCTGATCTTGAACTCCTGTCCTCAAGTGATCCTCCCGCCTTGGCCTCCCAAAGCAGTAGGGTTACAGGTGTGAGCTACCATGCTTGGCCTGTTTTTATTTGTTTTTTTAAGACAGCTTTATTGAAACATAGTTGACATACAATAAGCTGCATATAAGTTTGATATGTGTGTACCTCTGAAACATCACCATAATCAAGATAGTGACCCTATGCATTATTACCCCCAAAAGTTTCCTCCTACTGTTTGAAATCTCTCACCCCACCGAAGTAGCCTCATCTACTGATATGTTACTTTACAGTTCCTGTAATTTTATATAAATAGAATTATACAGCATATACTTGAAATTGGTATTATTTCACTTAGAATAATTAGATTCATCTATGTTGTAGCATATACCACCAGTTCATTCCATCTCACTGCTAACTAATGGACGATTTTATAGATAAACCAGCATTTTAAAAAATCAGTTCTTCTGTTGAAGGATATTTAACTTGCTTGTAACTTTTGGCTATTGCACATAAAGCTGCTAAAGGCATTCATATACCTATGTTTGAGTGGACATAGGCTTTCGTTTCTCTTGGATAAATCCCAGGAGTGGAGTATTGAGATCATGTGGTAAGTGTATGCTTAACCTTTTGGGAAACTAACAAACTTTCTTCCTAAGTTGATGTATTTCTTTACATCCTCACCAACACTGTACAGAAGTTCCATTTCCTTTTCATTCTTGCCAACTCTTAAGCTGGTCAATCTTTCTCATTTTAGCCATCCTAACAGGTATTTGATAGTATTTCATTGTTCTTTTAGTTTGTACTTCCCTAATAACTAGTAATGTTGAACTTTTTTTCTATGTGCTTATTTTCCGTTTATGTATTTTCTTGGGTGAAGTGTCTGTGCATATCTTTTGCCCAATTTTTTACAACTTAGATTGTCATATTATTGTGTTTTAAAAGTTAAAAAAATATATTTTGAGTACAAGTCCTTTCTTAGATACCTGCTTTGCAAATATTTTCTTCATTCTGTGATTCCTCTTTTCATTCTCTCAATAGGTGTCTTTCAAAGAGAAGTTTTAATTTTGATGAAGTCTAGTTCATCACTTTTTCTTTTTATGGACTGTACTTTTGATGCTATATTAAGAAATCTTGGCACTTATTCAAGGTCACAAAAGTTTTCTTTTATGTTTTCTTCTGTAAGTTTTACAGTTTTAGGTTTTACGCTTAGTTCTATGATCCATTTTGAGTTAATTTTTACATAAGATATGAGGTATGAATTCAAGTTCATTTTTGCATGGGGATCTCCAGTAGTTCTAGTACAATTTGTGGGAGAGGGTATTTCTCCTAAATTGTCTATTGATGTGATCATACAGTTTTCTTTTTGTTTGGTGAAGTACATTGATTTTTAGATATTATGCTAGTATTATATTCCTGTTATGAACCCAACTTATTTATCTTGTGGAATTTGATTTAGTAACATTTTATTTAGAATAGTTGCATTTATGTTCATGAGTGATATTGGTCTGTAGTTTTCTCATAATGCCTTTCTCATAATGTGTTTAACTTTGATATTAGGATAAAGTTTACCTCACAGAATGAGTTAGAAATTATTCCCTCTTCTATTTTATGGAAGAATTTGTATAGAATCAGTAGTTTTTCTTTCTTAATTGCTTGGTAGAATTCATTGAGTGACATCATCTGGCCCTAGTTTTCTTACTGGCAATATTTTTAACTACAAATTCAATAGGACTACTCAGGTTATCTGTTTCTTCTTGAGTGAACTTTGGTGGCTTGTGTCTTTTAAGACATTTGTCCATTTCATCTGAATTGTTGAATTTATGGGCATAAAATTATTCATAGTATTTCTTTATTTTTGATAACTTCAGAATCTGCACTGATTCTGCAGTCACCTTTCTCATTGCTGGCATTGTTTGTTTTCTCTTTTTTATTTCCTAATCATTCTGGCTAAATTGATCAATTTTACTGATTATCTTAAAGATATGGTTTTGGATTAATTTATTTTCTCTATTTTTCTGTTTTCTATTTCATTGATTTCTGCTTGATTTTTATTTCTCTTCTTCTACTTACTTTGGGCTTAATTTACACTTTTTTTCCCCCTCATAGCTCATTAAGGTACAAAATGAAGTCCTTGGTTTACCATGCTTCTTCCTTTTTAATATAGGTGTTTAGTAGCATAAAATTTCCTCTTAGTACTGCTTTACCAACATCCCTCAAATTCTCATATGTTGTGCTTTTATTGCGTTCATTTCAGAATACTTTCTAGCTTCTCTTTCGAGTTTTCCAGCTATCTTTCTGTTACTGATTTTAATTCAATTTTTGTTGTAATCAAAGAAGAAACTCTGTATGACTTAAGCCCTTTTTGTTTTTGAGATTTGTTTCATGGCCCAGAATATGGTTCATCTTGGAAAATAAATGGCCTGTATGTGCTGGGAATGTGTGTTCTGCTTTTGAGTGAAGTGTCATTTAGGTGAAGGACATGCCGATTGGATTAAGTTGGTTGATATTTTGTTAAAATCTTCTGTATCCTGATTTTTCTACTTGTTACTGAAACAGAGAGGTATTTAAATCTCTGATTATAGTTGTGTATTTGCCCATTTCTCCTTGTAGTTCTGTCAGTTTTTCCTTTGAGTGTTTTGGGGCTCTCTTATTAGATCTATTAACATTTAGTATTGTTTTGCCTTCAAGACGAGTTGACACTTTGTCAATATGAAGTGGCCTTCTTTATTCCTGGCAATATTCTTGGCTTTGCATATGTTAAAAAATTTTGTTTGTGCATCTTTGATTTTTTAAAAAAATTTGAAACAGAATGTCTGAGTTACAGGATTGTAACCTCTTAAAAGTTCTTAATATCTTGCGAGATTACCCTCCAGAAAGGCTGCACAGACCGACACTTGTCTAGGTATTCTTTAAGTGTTTATAAAGCTAGTTGCTCTGGTCTTTTATAATTTTAAGATATGTAGCAAGGTGGACTGAACTGTAGCATTCTGTTGATCACAGGATAAAATAAACTACCTTATGTAACTTGTTTTGTAGACTGTGAAAATGCTGTGTATATTTTTAAAGTTGTCATCAATTTTATTTCATCTCTCATAGGCATAAAGATAAATTCTTATTTTTGTAATATATTTAAGCAGGGAAGATTTGAGTTTGTTTAATGTTTTCTATGTATTTTTTGTGGAATCTTCAGCTAATATCTTAGAGATGATGTTTCAAAATTGTTTGTTTACATTTGGTTAGATAATATGTTTGGCTTTAAATACATTAATGTGTAGAAGGAAGTTTTATATATCAAACCAGATGTTCACAAAGGTACTTTCCAAGATTAGATATGAAATACTGTATGCTTAGGTCTAGTAGGGATTTGTGGCTGCTTAGGCTTTGTTAGTGCTTGTTGTCAACAGCAGTTGATAAAGTGATCCGTTTGATTTATGTATCTTTTTTGATATGTAAAGATATTCCCTAGGGAAGTTTTACACACTAATTAAGAAATGCATAACAAATTTGACATCTTTTCATAAAAAAACTCGGAAGTGACTTGTTTGGATTTATTTGATAATTCTGAGCTTTTCTTTTCACGCAGGAGCCTTCCAGAGCCTCTCATGACCTATGAGTTACACGGAGATTTCATTGTTCCAGCCAGTAAGTATTATGTAAAGGTCATAGGAACAGTTTTGTAGTTGGTAGTGAGCATAAACTAAAATTTCCATATGAAAATTCGACTTGTTGTTACTGCAATTTGTGTTAAAAATAGAAATCACTTTAAATGATGTTTGGTCCCTCCCCCCATCCTTAGAAGGTGACTAAAAGGGACAGTATATTCATTCATTTGTTCGCATGCATTAATTATTTCCTACTATGTTACTGGATATGTAAAGCCAAGACAGGATTCTTGTCCCCATGAGACAATTCCATAGAAAGTACTGGGTCTTACTTACTCCTCATTATACTACAAAATGTACAATAATGGCATGAGCAAAACACTGAGGGAACACAGAAGTATTTAACTTGTGAAAGGTTGGGGAGATGAGTAGATTTGGAAAGATTAGTAGTTTGGAGATGGCTTCACATAGAGAGATACTCAGATGTAAATTACAGACAGAAGGAATATTATGAGATAATGTCAGAACCCCAAACGGTATTTGATGCAGAGTGACTAGTATGCGATCAAATGTTAAATGAAAAAGGCCTATCGTTGGTGGAATTTTGTGATTGTTTTTTTGTGAGTCATACTCATTTGAGGTTTTCTTGTTTTCTGTTATATGGCTCACTTTTTATATTTGACGCGTGTTGTTTAATCATCATAGTCTTCTGAAGTACGCTGGTGTTAGGTATTTCATAGTGAAGGAAATGGAGGTTGATACATGTTAAGTAACTTGCCAGACTATAGGGAGCCTTATTTAAAATTCAGAACCCTAGTTCCACGAGTTAAAACCTGCAGTATTGGTTTTCACAGGTGCACTGACAGTAGCTGTAATTGTATTTTCATTTCCTTTTATTTTCTCCTCTTGGATATATTCCATCTGTTGAAAAACTTAGAGCATTCCCTTTGGGACCAATGTTACTGCTGCCTGAACACTGCTTTAAATGTTACCTTCTTGTGAGGTCCCTGCTCCAGCCAGTGTAAAGGTTCCTCCTGTGTTGCAAGAAGAAGTAGTGTGTAGGCCCTATTAGACTCTACACAGAAAAGAGGCTTTTTCAAAAACTGGGTTCTATTCACTTCTGTTTTCACATGGGGAGAGGATTTTTTCAAAAAGATAATTTGTGAGATCAAGGGAGTGGGGAAAATTTTCTCGGCAAAACTCAAGTAAATGCTTAGTTGTTTTGATTTCTTCCCTGTGGCATTTTTGGCAAACTGGGGAAAGAGAAACTAAACTTAA
Source organism: Rhinopithecus bieti (assembly GCF_001698545.2). NCBI lineage: Eukaryota > Metazoa > Chordata > Mammalia > Primates > Cercopithecidae > Rhinopithecus > Rhinopithecus bieti. The sequence goes on from NW_016814250.1 coordinate 1,213,063, forward strand.
TTGGAGGACAATTGTTTCATGTTGTTTGCCTTGGAGACTGGAAAAAGCAGAAGAGTGCCAATTTTAATCTAGAATCCTTTGAGAATTAGAGAAAGATAAAGTGATTATGGAATATGGTTTTAAATGACCACAATCATTAGTATTATCATCATGCCCCATTACTGATGGCAGTGTTTTTGAAATTTGAATATCAGTGTGTTTTACCAAATGAAGAGGTTCCTAAGAGCTAGGAGCTTACATCTTTAAGAGGTAATAAAATCTGTGGTGGTAGAAAGTAAGTTTAAAGAATTTGTTGAAGGCATCTTTGAGCAGAGTGGTGAAAAGGATTGTAGAAACGCAGACAAGATCATCACCTGTTGGACCAGTACCTTGTGTTTTGCTTCCTGACTTTGTGGGAATGCTGCGATAGTCTTCACAGCGATTTGGATAACAGGACGGTCAGACAGAAATACTGTTTCTACTGTAATCACTGGCATGGATTTGCACCTAAGTGCCATTATGGTAGGAATGGGACCTGTAGTAACTTGATTTAATGAGAAAAAGTACATGTATTAAATAGGTGTATTTTAGGGGCCAACGTTTCCAATGTACACTTCAAGTTTTTATTTTAATCTCTTGAGTACCCTTCTCTGCACTCATTGCCTCTTTTAGAGAGTGTGGGAACAGATCTTCCTAATCTTTTGCATATGGACTTTTAAGTATCAAATAAAATAGTTACAGAAATCAGGTGGCCAAAATTAGTCTCCCCTTTTGAATGCCGTTGGAAAATCGGGATTGTGGTTAAGCTGTAATTTTCTGTGAACAGTGAGACAGCTTACCTTGTTTTTGCTCGTGTCTGTTAGCTGAACTGACTGCTAAAATTACAAAGCATCAGCAGTCTTTGTTACCACCTCTCACACCAGCTTGAAAACTAATTTTTGATTCTTCTCAGTCATGTGCAGTGGTTTCCATCTGTTCTGTGGCGATGAGATAGTCTCTTCTCTTCTGCTCTCCCTGCTGAGAGTTCCCAAGGTTTCTCCTGGTCGCATCATTTTCTCTTATCAGTTTCTTTCCTGTAGTTTCCTGTTGTGAACCTCCGTGTTAATTTCTAGGGTTCATGATACAAATATAAATTTCATTTCTATTTTGTCACCACAAAAGGCACATTTGTTTTATGTTCCTTGTTCTAAAAAAAAGCAACTTACTTCTGTCAAAGGTTGACTGCATTGGAAAAGTTAAAAAATTTTTTTCTTTGAGAAAATTAAGAGTTAATGTAACTTTCTCCATTAGCTGAATTCCAAACTAAACTTATAAAAGGAACCTAGTAGACGATCCATCTTGGGGGAGACTATAATGGACTTTTGACATGGAAATTTGTAAGACAAAAAGGCAGTTAACTGGTCTATGAGGAATACAAAAGATTGTGTCCACCACAGGAAGGCTAGCAGGCAGGCGTCTAGCTGGATGTCTTACTGCGTGATGTCTGTTACCTTTGAGAATGTTGTGTAAGCCATGATCTCTGTGTCAGCCTTTTGGCCTCAAAGTCCTTGCTGTATCATGTTGGTAAGAGTGGACTCATGCCTCAGGGTTGGAGTCATGGTGCTTAGTACGAGAATGACAACTAAAGGCTGAATGCCTGTTGCATCAGAAGAAAAAAACTCTTCACTGTCACTTAAACCAAAACACTCATGTTGCTATGTTCTGTGTGCTTTCTTCCTGTAATCAAGTTACTTGGGAAGCAAAATCATTACCACAAAGATCTTTGGTTATTTATCATGAGAAGCATAACTATAATCGGATCCAAGACATTGGTGTTTGCGCCAAGACATTGGTGTTTACCTAACCAGAATGTTCTATCCTTTTTGATAAACCTACCTGGGAAGCAAGACAAAAATCATGTGATTCTTGCTGGGGAAGGGTTCAGGAACCCAGGAATTAAGGGAACTGAATGCTTAGTGGCATGCCTCGCCCTTAGCCTGATGTATTCATTTCACAGTAGATGCGAACACCATAGGAGAAATGCAACACTTGATGTCTGTTGACTGAAGCCCTTTATCCCTTGGGAAGTGCTTGGATGGTTACTGCTGATGCCTTTCTAAAATTACAGTATCATTGACTTTTGACATTTCAATATTGAAATAATTTAGCATTTATCTGCCTTGTGTCTTTGATAAGCTGTACGATCACATCTTTTTCAGTTTCTGTTAGTTGGCACAGCATCATAAGCAGATGGACATTACAGTGTGGTAGATGCTGATTTGTAGTTACACAATTAAAATGCCTTTTCCACTACAGTAAGCTCCTAATTCCCTGGCATATTTCAGGAATTTGGTATTATGATTAATTTAGTATCCTAGTTTTTTTTTTTTTTTTTTTTTTTAAAGGTAGGCTGGCTGTTCATTCTTTGTCAATCACTAGCAATTAAAATAAAATAAATTGCATTAGCATAAGCAACTTTAGATGACTTATCTTCAAAAACTTTTTTGGAGTACCTTTTGTATTATGTTGTAGCTACATAGAAATACTTGCTAATAGCAAGCTCTGATTAATTTCAAAACAAGATAGAGAAAAAAATGGTTTTATTTTAAAAGTCTAGAGTATATTTTTTTTTGAAGAAGAAGAAGAGGGAAAAAGACTTGGCAGGAATGGATGTGTGATTTTAAAATAGATGAGGACGGGCTAGCAGGAGAGGCACTGAAGATAGTGAAAGGTTTTGACTCTATTTTTCAAAATCAATTAAACTATTTTGAGAAATGAAGAATGTAATTCATAGAGTGTGGGAAACTTCTCTAGCTTGTGTTTCTAAATAATGAATCCTAAAATATTTAAACTAGGTTTTCACTGGAAAAAGATCATTATTAATGGCAAGATAGACTCACAAGTTAGTAGTAGGTTTTTAGTGCAAAGTTTTCCAAAGTTTTAAATTTTGCAGTGTAACATTCTTATCCTCAGTGATTGTCCTTTTATTCCTTTGGGATTTCGACTATTTTGCAGAGTCTCTGCTTTAATTCCATTTTTAAAAATCGAAGCTGTGAACTGAAATTGTTACACTGTTTTATTTTGCCAGTGTTGATTGGTATCTTGGTTTTATACCAGATTAAGAACTGGGTTATAATTTATTACCTAATCCTTTAGACAGTTTTGTTTTTGTTTTCAGTGATAAATTCAGTTTGTATCTAGAAGTTTTTTTATGATGTAATACGATTTGATTGTGTTCTTTATGTGCCTTTTAATTTCTTAGCCTTTTTGCATCCTTTCTCTTTAGCAACAACTGTCTTAGTGTCCTCTATTGTAAAGTATCATTTTCATTCTCAAACACTATTATTAGGGGTGTAAACTGGAACAAACTTCTCTTTACAAACATTGGAAACAATCTGAGTGTTCATAAAATCAATGGTAAGGTGCTCCATTTAATGATACTGAAAAATGTCCATGATATATTAAATAAAATAGGTTGTTTAGGCATTTCATTACAAAAAAAAAAAAAAAAAAAAAAAAAAAAAAGAAGGAAAACTCTGCAGGATTTATGCTTAAAATTTACCAGTTTATTTTAGGATGAGGTTTATTATGGGTAGCTTTAAGTGAACTTTTTGTTGAAATGTAACATAGGCTCAAATCAATATACAGCTTAATGAATTTTCACGCATAATCAGATCAAGCAATCAAACATCATCAGAAGCCCTTTCTCATGCCCGTGTGGTCATTATCCACTCCCTTGAAGTGTGATCACTCTCCTGACATTCTAGGTTGGGGCTGCAGCATTTGAACTTTATGTAAATGGAATCAGAGTATATTCTTCTGTATCTGGTTTCTTTTACTCATTTTGTGAGAGTCATTCATGTTGTCTGAAATATTCCTTCGTTTTCATTGCATTCTGTTTGAAGATGCCACAATAGATTTATCTGTTCTACTGTTAATGAACATTTGGGTTGTTTCCAGTTTTGGGCTAATAGAACGCTGCTGTGAATATAGGAGTATGTGTCTTTTAATGAGTGTTTATGTGCATTTTTCCTGGTTGTATACCTATGAGTGGAATTTTTGGGTCGGTCATAGGGTATGTGTTTGTTCAGCTTTAGTAGATAACTGCCGAACAGTTCTCCAGAGTGGTTGAACCCTTGAACGACTCCCATCTAGTTAGCATATGGAAGTTTCAGTTGCCTCATGTCCTTGCCAAAGCTCAGTATTCATTTAAAGCCATTCTGGCAGGTGAATATTACTCTTTCATTGTGGTTTGAATTTCTGTTTCACCGTTACAGGTTTATTCTGTTTTCATAGGTTTTTTGGTCACAGGAATAAATCTTTTGTGAAATTCGTGCCCCAGTCTTTTGCCTATTTGTCTGTTAGATTGTCTCTTTTTTCCCTGATTGGTTAGTAGTTCTTTCTAATCTGATTGCATGCTGTTTCTCGTATGTATATATTTCAGATATTTAGTACTTTATACTAAGTTCGTTTTCTCTGTGTTGTCCAAGATTTTAGTATTACAAGTATTTAACTTTTGTCATAAGGAAAAAAACTATTATCCTTTGGGGAAAAAAAATGTCCCTTTCTTGATCTGCTTTACCTCTCTTTCCCATTCTCTTGTTTTTTACTTTCTGAGCAAGTGTTCTGAAATCCCACTCTTCACCCCTTCTCCAGCAGCTCCCTCTTTGTTTAACCCCCTCATTTGAGTAGAAAGGGACTCTCAGTTGATAAACCTGGTGATACCCAGGGCCCTTCTCCCAGTCTTTCCATTCCTTGACCTCTCCTTAACTTTCGAGTCCATTGGCTGTGCCCAGCCTTTGCAGGTTTCTTCTCAGTTGCCTTCCTGATGGCATCAAAGCTCCCTGATCCTCCCACCTCCTCCTCCTCCTCAGTTGCATTGCCTGCTTGTCTTAGCCCTTGACTTCACGTCTCCCTGTACCTCTTTGGAGCCCTTTTGCCCGCAGTGCCCTCAGTTAGCTTTCTGTAGAAGTTGGGCAGCTTTGTCCATGAGCTAGTGGTCACACCTCCTGGAGAACGTTTCTAGCCTTGATCTCTAAAGCCTCCTACTGTTTCCATCTACTGCTAGAGACCAACCATTTGAATGTCACTTCCTCCATTCCCTCCACCATCATCTCCTTCCTCAAGACAGCTTTGGCTGCTATGTTTCTGTCTGTTGGTGGAATTGGCCCTGTTATCAGACAACCCAGATGTGAAACACTGCTCATCTCTGCCTTCTTCCTTCTGACCCACTGCTAGTCTGCTGTTAAAACCTGTCAGTTCTGCTTCTTCCATGGTAGCGCTCAAATAATAATAGTAACATTAGCAACAACAGTAATAATGGCTAACAGTGATTGAGTGCCCACACGTGCCAGCCACGGAGGCTAAGTGCTTTGTGTATATTATAGCATTGAATCTCATAATGGCCTCTTAAGATACTGTTTTCATTTTGCACATGAGGGAGCTGAGGCACAGAGAGGTCAGTTAGGTAATTTGTTCAAGACCACTCAGCTATCAGTTAGAAGCAGCAATTCCCAGGTGTAGTGACGGTCCTGACATACAATCTTTTGACTTTACGATGGGCTTATTGGGATGTCCCCCCATTGTAAATCATAGGGCATCTATACTTCTTTGTTCTACCTCCCTCTTTGTAGTTCTACCACCTACCTCCCTTTATTTATTTATTTATTTTGAGATGGAGTCTCTCGCTGTCACCCAGGCTGGAGTGCAGTGGCGCTGCAACCTCTGCCTGCTAGGTTCAAGCCATTCTCCCACCTTAGTCTCCTGGGTAGCTGGGATTACAGGTGTGTGCCACCACACCTGGCTGATTTTTGTATTTTTAGTAGAGATGGTCTCACCATGTTGGCCAGGCTGGTCTTGAACTCCTGACCTCAAGTGATCTGCCCACCGCGGCCTCCCAAAGTGCTGGGATTACAGGCATGAGCCACTGTGCCTGGCCACCCCTCCTTTCATTTCTTACTTCTTGTCTCCCAAATAACTGTTCCCTCTTAACTAGTTCTTTTTCCCATTCTAATCCATCCTTTAAAAAAATATGAGGCATATCTTCCCCAAATTTAACTCTATTCATATCCCTTTCTTGCTTTATTTTCACTTGACTAATTTAGAAGCCAACAGTGAGACAACTTCTTTATATTGGCCTTTGCAGACCAGAGGTGGCCTCAGGCTACCTTTCGTAAGAGCTGTCTCCGCACCGGCCCTGTGCTTTTTGTCATGCTATTTACTGAATCTGGAATGTTCCCCCTGCCTCTCAGTCCTGCCTTTCCTTGAACCCTTCCCCATTCTTCAGGACCCAAACTTCAAGGACTGTCCATTATGAGAGCCTTCCTGAGCTTCCCTGGCCAGCCCTAAGTGAACCTCCAAAGCCACTTCTAACCTTCTTTTCTGTCAGCAGTAAAGTTAGAACCTAATTTTCTTTTGTTGCTTCTTTGACACCTGTGAAAACTAGCAAAATCTTCAATAACAAACATTTTATTGATTTGATAGTTTTCCAATCAAGAACACAATAAAGGGAATTGGGGTACACTGTTAATAAGAGCCACGTATAATAATTCCAAAATTTGGGGGTTAAGGGAATGGGTTAGTTTCCCAGGGCTGTTGGAACAAAGTACTTACTATTAACCAAGTGGCTTCAAAGCCTCGGCATTTATTCCGTCACAATTCTTAGAGGCTGGAAGTCTGAAATCAAGATGTTGGGAGGGCCGTGCTCCCTCTGAAGGCTGTAAGAGGGATCCCTCCTTGCCACTCATAGCTTCTGGTGGTTGCTGGCAGTCCTTAGCATCCCTTGGCTTGTGGGTCCTTCATTCCAGCCTCTGCCTCTGCTGTGGCAGGACAACCTCCCCTGTGCTGTCTGTACATGGCCACCATCCCTCTCTTTGTTTTCTTATAAGGACACCAGTCATATTGGATGAAGAGGCCCCACCCTACTTCAATTATGATCTCATCTGAACTGACATCTGCAACAGCTCTTTTCCCAAATAAGGTCGTGTATTAAGCACACCTTTTCATTCTGATGTTTTGATATCCGGGGCCTCACTGACCCGAGGAAACTGCCCCTCCCAGGGCTAGCCAATTCCTGGAGATATTAAACTTCTGCAGACTTTTCACATGGAATTCTCCAATGCAAAACCCTGTGACCCCCCTCCCCGCCAGCCTCCTCTGCGAGCCCTTACACTACAGGCTGTATTCTCCTGCCTTTGTGACTTCAGTCCTGAGTTCCAGCAACTAGGGACAGCCCTTGCGCTGCAGTGCCCACTGAAATAATTTAAACCAGCCAGTCCTCAACCTGCACACCCTGCCTCGCCCATTCTTTCTTGCAGAAACTACAGTAGAGGCTTTGCCCACAATCCCCGTTCTCCCTCTGCTTCTTGATCGAGGCTGGTGCTTCCCCACATGGCTCTGCACAACATGCCATGCCGTCTGTTTCTAGGGCTCTGTGAGTCTAAACTTTTCCTGACAGTCATTTTCATGCATGCCTTAGCATACCTGATGACATTAAATCCCACGTAGAGTTTAAAACAGCCACACTCTGAGTTCTAAGGGCTAGAACTTCAACATACTTTTTTGGGGGGTGGGGGGGGGGCGGAATCCAGTTCAGCCTGTAACATGGAATAGGTTATTTGCTGATATTTTACTTTTATTCCATTGTGGCGTGACCCAGTGACTGGAACCCATCGAGTAAACGACGAACAGATATGAAACGCAGCATGTCGGAAGGAGAAGCTTAGCAGCTGTCCATTCTGTAATATAAACCAAGAGAAAGGCACCGATCGCAGCCACACTGACATTAGCTCATTAGGGGAGGCACGAGAAGATTCATCATAAGGAGAAAGATTTTTTTTTTCCTTTTAAAGATGGCAAAATATGTTTACATGCTCCATGTTTGATAATCTTGAACAGAGGAGCTGTTGTCATTGTTTGCTTGGGAAATATATTTGATTCTGAGTTCTCTACTAACTATTGTTTTCTTTTCTTTTCCTTTTTTTTTTTTTTTTTGGAAGAAAGCGGCAGCCCAGAATCTCGGGTTAATGCGATCCATTTCTTGGTACACAAACTGCCAGAGAAGAATAAAGAGATGTTGGACATTTTGGTGAAACACTTAACAAAGTAAGCCTCTTTTTCTTCACTTTGCTCTGGGTGCTGGGTCGTGCTCTGGGATTTGTGATGGGTGGAACTGGGGACCACACCTGGAAGGGCAGGCTGTATGTTTGACTCATTGTGTGTATTTTGGACAAGACTGTTGAAATATGCTTTCATGAAGTTGTATAATTATTTGCTTAACATCTCTGCCAGCAACTCAGGGTTTGATTTTAAGTGAAAGAGGAGAATGTTATACATTACCCTATACACAGATTCTGGAAATGTGAATATAAATTTGTTAGAATATTTAGCTTGGTTTCACACCTACCTAACTCTAAGTTTGAACATGTCCTTTAAGTTGACTTAATTCAATAATGGGTAGTTATTTTATAGATTTCATTCTCTTTTCCTCCTCCTTTTAAAAGTCAGCAAAATCGAATCACGGGAGAAATTATCCCTTTCTTTAAGTATAGAGATCATCCTAACTAGAATTTTAGAGGTGAAAGGAAGCTGAAGAATGCTGTATTTTAGAACCTTTATTTTACATAGAAAGAAAATGAAGGACAGAAGATACTGTGATTTGCCAAGGGTCCCATTGCTAATTTAGCTATTTATTCGTTTGGTCAGCAAATATTTAGTGAATGCCTTTTTTAGGTGCTAGTGGATACATAGTTGAATAAGATAGTCTAAGTCCCAACTTTCATGAGGCTTACTTTCTAAGGGGAAAATATGAAAAACAGATTACAAATGAAAATATAAAATAGCTTCAGATGATAAGTGGCAGAAACACAAAGCAGAGTAAGGGGACAGAATATATTGAGTGTGAGACTATAAAAATTGTTATTATGCAAAGGCTTTTTGAAGATGGTATCTTTGAGTTTAGACCTGAATAAAGTTGCGGGGCTGCTGAGAACAGTTGTCTAGGTGATTGACTGCACAATGATACTGGGCTGAAGGAGTGATTGTGGGTGCTCTGACCAAACTTTGCATGCTTTTACAAGGATGCTACACGGTCTAGTATTCCTTGGAAGCAAAAGTATAATATTCTGGGGAAAGAGTGAGTTTTCTAAGAAGAAGGGAACAGTAAACTAAGGCTTTTGGGGGAAGCAAGCTTAGCACCTACAATTGGCCCTTTGTGAGTTCTGCATGGGCAGATTCAACCAGCTGCTGATCAGAAATACAGTATTCCCTGTGGACTTGAGGGTTGATTTTTTTTTTTAATCCGTGGGTTTCCTGGGTTGACTGTAGGACTTGAACATCTGCAGATTTTGGTGTCTGCAGGGGTTCTGACATCAATTCTCAGGGGATACAGAGGGCCAACTGTACATGGAATTATTAAGAAAGCCATTGTGAAGGCCGGGCGCGGTGGCTCAAGCCTGTAATCCCGGCACTTTGGGAGGCCGAGACGGGCGGATCACGAGGTCAGCAGATCGAGACCATCCTGGCTAACACGGTGAAACCCCTTCTCTACTAAAAAATACAAAAAACTAGCCGGGCGAGGTGGCGGGCGCCTGTAGTCCCAGCTACTCGGGAGGCTGAGGCAGGAGAATGGCGTAAACCTGGGAGGCGGAGCTTGCAGTGAGCAGAGATCCGGCCACTGCACCCCAGCCTGGGCGACAGAGCAAGACTCCGTCTCAAAAAAAAAAAAGAAAGCCATTGTGGTTAGAGTAGAGCGCCAAAGAAAGGGAAGTAAAGGAGTAGGCAGCATCGCCTGCATGGAGAGTTTCTCAGATCTGGTTATTTCAGAGGTAGATGTTGAGGACGGTTAAGTCTCTTGACCCCTTGCTTTTAAGGAAATACAGAGTTGCAGACTATTTACAGTCCACAATTTTTGCTCCTTTGATTAAACAGATTCCTCCCCCCTTACCAATTTCAGCGTTTCAAATCACTCCAAGCAGAACCTGATGACCGTGGCAAATTTAGGAGTGGTGTTTGGACCAACTCTGATGAGGCCACAGGAAGAAACTGTCGCTGCCCTCATGGACTTGAAGTTTCAGAATATCGTTGTGGAAATCTTAATTGAAAACCATGAAAAGGTAAAATTCTTTTTTTTTTCTTTTCTTTAAGAGATTTTGTTTTTGGCTTGTCGCCATGTACTACACAATGATCATCTTAGATTTCCCTTTTCTCTCTCTCTGTTTAAAAAAATTCTTTTATCCTCACTATGATGAACTTGGTTCTCAGAAGTTCTCATTGAGCTTCTATCTTCTGATGGAGTTCCATAAATGTGAAATTTATCTGGTCTTTTGTTGTCTCACTGGTTTAATGAAGAAGCATTTAATCCAGATGCAAGTGAGTATCAAGGCAATTGTGAACTGTTTAGGACTTCTGTTGCTTTTATTCCCATCTTTGGATTTCTCACTCAAATTCCATGTGGCACAGCAACTCTGTACTCTTGAGCACGTTAGGGCTTTGCAACTTACAAGAGAAAATAAGGCAAATAAGGTTGAAAGGATGTGAGATGGGGCCAGAAGACCATGAGCATCATTGAGAGTAGGGGTTGAGGGGCAGCAAGGCCAGCCCCTGCTCTGCACCTGGGAAAGTTGCCTGCCTTCCAAAGAATCTTTCTGGTTACACCTAACTGTTGTGAATGGCACATAAAGGAGGAGAAGTTGGGGAAGGATAAACTCTTCAAATAGGCTTAGGCATTACATCTGGGCAGCAGGGAAGGGTACATATTCCTGGGTTGTGGTGGATGGGGTTGACTCAGGAGATCCACGTTGGGGTGAGCAGAAACTGCTTTAATATACTCTTCCCTCCCACCATACCCACTCAACATATTAACTACTAGAAATAAGTACTGTTCATGATTGTCACTTTGGGGTCACTTTCCCAAGTTACTGTTATTTTCTCCTTGATTACACATTGTCTATGGCTACTCTTACAATACAACAAAAGAGTCTGGTAATTACAACAGAGACCAGATAGCCCGCAAGGCAAAACTATGTACTGTCTGGTCCTTTACAGAAAAAAGGATATCCTTGCATATCCCCCAATCTAGAGCAATAATTTTCAACCCCGAAAATCCACCTGAGGGACTCTTTTAAGTGGCTGCATAGCTGTGTGTATTCTGTTAAATTTTTGCCTTCCCAAGAATTATGATAAGTAGCCAGCAAGAAGATCTGCTGATCTAGGGAGGAAGCGTCTCTTCTTAAGAACTTAGGAGAGGACTTCAGTCTGGAACACGAAAGAAGTTTTCATTAGTATTTGAGAAGGTTTTGTTCATAAGAGTTAAAACATTTCTCATTTTAATAAACAAATGAGTGACTAAGCATTCTGAGAGTATGACATTTGTTGATGTTAGAGCTGGCCCATGCCAGTTTGTGTTTGAATTCAGAATTGCAAGGAGCTGGTGTCTATTCAGTGTAGCTGGGCTTCGTTTATAAGTAGGGATGAGATAATCTATGAGGGAACATATGGAAAAAATGGTTTCAGGATGCTCTTGGAGTGCTGTTCTCAATAGGACCACCTTGAGGGCCTGCCTCTCTCCCGCTGTCTCAAGCCCCCTCAAAGTAAAGCTTCCACTTATTAAGAAAAATGATGATGGTGACTCATAGCTAAAAGTGTACTTTTATTTTTATAAGGATGTAAATATAGTTTTTAAAAACACTTATTCTTTAGGGCAGTACTTTTCAATCTTCTTGAGATCACAGACCACTGAGAAGCTGACAAAAGTTATTAACCCTTTTGTTAGTAACCCAGATAAATGCACATAAATCCTTCTTTCCCCTTAATTGTTTTAACAATTTCAGTGGGCTCACCTGCATTCCTGAATCTGTGGACTGTAGGTTAAGTATTTCTGGTTTAAAATGAATAATCTCTTAAGTGACTTGCTTTCTTACTTGTTTCTCTATAATCAAGGGGAAACATGACTTTAAAAACCACATTATTTTCTTCCAAGAATTTATATATATATGTTTTTCTTCATTCAGTCACCCGTAGATGAGCACTTTGCTAATAACATTCCTGACTTCTGCCTCTTAAGATAGGGAGCTGGAAAACTCTTAGAATGCTTGGTCATTCATTTGTTTATTAAAAGGTTTTTTAAAATTGAGATTGCATCATATGCCAGACATGTAGTAGGTGCCGGATGTGCAGATGAATGTTCCAGCTCTTGTGGGAAAGCAGGTCGTCATCTGGGGGCGGAAGCCATGTTTTGGGACTTGGATCCCATAAACGTACCCCAGTCTAACATGTTACATAACTTATTTTCTTACTTGTCTATTTCTCCCTGCTAAGATCTTTGAGGCCAGAGATCTTTTTGTCGACTTATAGTAATACCTGGTACATATTAGGTGTTCAGTTAATATTTATGGAATGAAATAATGAATTCAATATATTTTGAAGGGTTTGGATGACTGGGAAGAGACAGGCAAACAGAAATGTAGTCCCTTTGGGGAAGGCATAGCAGGAGTATTTCTTGGGTACTTGCTGCATTGGCTGTTTGCTGGAGCAGTTCCAGCTTGTTGCTAATGTTGGTTCTTATGGAACAGATACGCTTGAAAGCTGATTGGGGATTTTCTTTACCATTATGGTAAAAGCAGCTTGTTTATGGGTGTAAGAATTTTGTTTTGCCTTTTTTTTTTTTTTTTTTTTTTTTTTTGCCAGTGGTTGTGAATTTATGCCTCCTTTTATGATCCTGTCAAACTGTCATTAAGCCTCATTAGTGTGCATTTAATCCATCCAGACAGCTCATGGAAAGATGGCTACTATTCAGTTTTAGAAAGAAGAATAATTAGACTACAAGCTTTGAAACAATGTTACAGTAGCTCAACAATCATTTGATTACATCCTAATTAGGAAACTTTTATGCAATTTATTTGTGAAAATACTGGCTCTGGGTCTTGGTCTTGGATAAAAGGATCTCCATTTCATGCTGCAACTGCCTGTTTTCTTCCCTTTTTGAAACTGGGGAGATAAGTACATGATTTGTCTGCTGGGAAGTAGATAGTGCCGCTTTCACCTTGTTAATAAATTTTGCAGGAATTTTCCAGTAGCGTTGGCGAGCCAGTTATAATAGTTACAGCAGACGAAAGTGGCCTCACTTTCAGAGCTTTATAGAGCTAAGCAGAGGTCTTTGGTTTTCCTTCTCTTCCCTTTCTGTGGCTAGATAGTTCTATGAATGCACAGCCAACGTTAATTAAGTGCTCAGGCTTTCTATTCAGAAGGGAGGAATGGACATCGAGTTTCAGATTCTTCACTGTGTGCATGGGTTTAGGGTTGGAAGCAGGGTTGTGTGGCAGGGTTGGGGGGTTAGAGATGGGGGATGTCATTTTGGATTAGTTAACAGTTCTGAGAACCTAAATTTCCCCATTACCTCGCCTTGTCTCTTCCATTTCATCCTTGTACACTTCTACTCCCACTCCTGGCTCTTTGTTCGCTCAGTTGGACTTCACTGCAGAGTCCAGGCTCTGCCCTGAGGAAGAATATTTATGCTGACAAGGGTGCTTGTGCAGAAAAACTTCATATGGATGTTTGGATCTATGTTAGCCACAGGTTTCCCTGACAACTGACCTAAGTGCACCCTCCAGAGGATCCTAACATTTGACTGTAGAGTGGGGAGGGAAGGATCTAGTCCCTCTTAGTGTTTCAGGACAAGATGAAAAAAAGAGAGGAAGTAAGGACAGGAAAAGTTTAAAAGAGTAGTCTGAGAAAGGAAAACATTACAGTAATGGATGAGGGGGGCAAAAAAGGAAGGTTAAACTGGGGGAGGAAAGGAAGAGGCCTATGTGTGTCACTGAAAGTGACTCTGACGGGGAAAAATGACAAGAGAAGGAAGTCATTTTCTTTTCCTCAGTTGTTTGTTTTTCCTCCCTAGGAATGTGAAAATTGTTGACTCCAGGAAAGTCAGTAAAGCAAAGAAGAAACTTCAACATGTAATTAAAGCAAGATTGCTCTAGATGAATTTTGGAGTTAGAAAAAGGCCCCTAGTTAATCTGCTTTGGAGATCACAATTTTTCCTAGCCTCTTTGCTGTTTTCATAAATCTGTATATGCTTTATAGGAGACTTAATCCATATGTTTTAGCTTTATTTACACATAATAAAGATGTGGGCTGAGCACGGTGGCTCACGCCTGCAATCCCAGCACTTTGGGAGGCCGAGGCGGGTGGATCACCTGAGGTCAGGAGTTCGAGACCAGCCTGGCCAACATGGCAAAACCCTGTCTCTACTAAAAAAAAGTACAAAAATTAGCCAGGCATGGTGGCAGGCGCCTCCTGAGGCAGGACAATTGCTTAAACCCAGGAGGCGGAGGTTGCAGTGAGCTGAGATTGTGCCACTGCATGCCAGCCTGGGTGATAAGAGCGAGATTCCGTCTCAAGAAAAAAAAAAAAAAAGGCAAAG
>NW_016814250.1:1227680-1289411 GCF_001698545.2 Rhinopithecus bieti
GACTTTAAAAAAATAAAAGTTCCTGGGCCAAAATATTATCAAGGTCTTTCTTCCTTTTTAAATGAGAAAATTTTGTTTCCCAGGTGGCAAAGGGTGCTGTGAACTTTTCAAGGATTTTCAAATTGGGGTTGTGCCTTAGGATTTGTGAGTTTTGCATAAGTTCTGTTCTTAACAGAGTATACTTGTCATGCATTAATTTGGTGCATTTTTTTCCCCCAGTGCCTGCTGTGAGTCATTCATGGTGTGAGATTTGGGGGAAGTAAAGACAGTCCAGTAGGGGAAAGAAGAAATGTCCAAAAGTAGCTACAAGATATGGCAGAGGATAAGTCCTTTGAGAGAGAGACAGAGAGAGAATGAGCGAGAAAGTGGCGGCAGCTTCAGAGGAGAGTTTATGTTCAACTGCAGGGAATCTGGAAAGTTTCCCCAGTAAGTGCTTTGAATCAGTTTTATAATGGAGTTTAAACAGGTGGAGATGTTTTAAGAGGACATTTCGGGTATGGGAGACCATGTAATCAGAGAAACGCAAAGAGGAGGTACGTGTTCTGGGAACGCAGCTCTTGTTGGAACATGGGCAAATGGCAGGAGATGAGATTGGAAAGAGATTTGGGCCAGGTGTGGGAGGTTGAGAATGCCGCTTTAGGACTTTTGCATTTACTTTTATAGGTACTGGGACCACTCATGGTTTTCAAGTAAACTGCTTCACAAAACTTAATCTGACAGCAGGATTTGCAGTAGGAAGTAGAGGAATGAAAGGCTAGGAGAGAGGTTATTTGGCAAAGTCAAAGGACATGGGAGTGAGAATGGGGAGTTCCAGGGTGGACAGCATCATTTGGTGAGGTGGAATAGGCAAAACCCGGGGACTGGTTTTGTAAGGGGTCTTGGGGAAGGTGTGATAGAGATTCAATCCTGGGACAAAATGGGTGTCAATAAAAAAAAGGAAAGAACAAAGGGGTTTGGGGGAGGAGTAAGATGAGTTCAGTTTGTCACATGGTGAATTGTAGTTATCTGTTCAAGATAAGTCCATTAGAGATGTGGCACTCAAACTTATGAGTGAATTTAGAGGTAGAAAGTATAACATAAGGTATAAAGACATGAGATTGGCATAAGAAAATATTTATTGGATGCTCATGATGCTACATGCTTTGGGTCTACTAGAAAGGGTATTAATGTAATTCTAGTGTATGTGGATGCTTCTTTGTGTATCCATACACTTAAAAAAAATATATATATTAGGCCGGGTGCTGTGGCTCATGCCTATAATCCCAGCACTTTGGGAGGCCGAGGTGGGCGAATCATGAAGTCAGGAGATCGAGACCATCCTGACAAACACGGTGAAACCCCATCTCTACTAAAAATACACAAAAAAATTAGCCGGGCGAGGTGGCAGGCGCTTGTAGTCCCAGCTACTCAGGAGGCTGAGGCAGGAGAATGGCGTGAACTCGGGAGGCGGCGGAGTTTGCAGTGAGCAGAGATGGCGCCACTGCACTCCAGCCTGGGCAACAGAGCGAGACTCTGTCTCCAAAAAAAAAAAAAAAAAAAAAAATGTATTAAACATAAAATTCCTAGTGCATAAATATATGTAATAGTATCCCTATACAGCTGTAAAATTCTTACTATGTATATTATCTCTTTATACGTCTGAGAGAAGTGAGGGAGAGAGCTTAACTTGCTCATGAGCACGCAGCTAGTAAATGTGTCAATGCTTGGATTTGAACTGAGATTGACCCCCAAAGCCCTTGCTTTTCATCATTAGGAGAAGACAATAATATCCTTGAGAAACACCAAGATTTTCCTGTTAGGGGTAATAGAGGAGCCAGAATAAACCCAGGCAGGATCAGGCCAGTGCTAGTGTCAGGGTTGTCTGGGGGCATTGTCAAGGATGCCAGACACGTCCCATGAGATGGGCAAGTGTGAGGACGGACAAGTGATGTGAGCTCATGAACCAGTGGCGTGAGTGAACTCTTTCAACAGTGACATTTCGTTATTATTTTTTTTTGAGGTGGAGTTTCACTGTTGTTGCCCAGGCTGGAGTGCAGTGGCGTGGTCTTGGCTCACTGCAATCTCTGCCTACCGTGTTCAAGTGATTCTCCTGCCTCAGCCTCCCAAGTAGCTGGGATTACAGGCGTGTGCCACTATCCCTGGCTAATTTTGTATTTTTTAGTAGAGATGGGGTTTCACCATGTTGGCCAGGCTGGTCTCGAACTCCTGACCTCAAGTGATCCACCGGTCTCGGCTTCCTAAAGTACTGGGATTACAGGCATGAGCCACCACACCTGGCCTAATGATGACATTTCTGTTGAGAGCCAGAGTGGAGATCAGCTTGTAAGGTGTATGTGAATGAGTGTTCAGGAATGAGTGATATTCAGTGTCAATTTTTTTTTTTTTGTTTTTGTCATATGGCAAGAATAAAGCAGGAGGAAAAGCCAGCATAGACTTCGAGGGGAATGACAGAGCAGGACCGCTAGCACCTGAGTTTTGCATGGTTCACCGGTCACCCTCAGAGTCTCATGACCTGGTAGCTCATGTCTGAGGTAAGGAGTTCTTTAGGGGGTGAACCTTCTCAGGAGTTGCTGAGTCTGTGTAGATTGAGTCATTTATTTTAATTTTTGTGGGTACATACTAGGTGTATATATTTATGGGGTACGTGAGATATTTTGATATAGGCATGCCATGTGTAATAATCACAGCGGGGGAAATGGAGTCTCCATCACCTCAAGCGTTTATCCCTTCTTTGTGTTACAAGCAATCCAATTATACTCTTTTAGTTATTTAAAAATATATAAGAAATTATTGTTGACTTCAGTCATCCTGTTGTGCTATCAAATACTGAATTTTATTCTATCTAACTATATTTTTGTGCCCGTTAACCATCCCCACTCTCCCTGCCACTGCTCACTACCCTCCCCTGCCTCTGGTAATCATCATTCTATTCTCTATCTTCATGAGTTAAATTGTTTTATTTTTTTGCTCCCACAAATAAGGGAGAACATGTAAAGTTTGTCTTTCTGTGCCTGGCTTATTTCACTTAACATAATTACCTTAAGTTCCATCCATGCTGTTGTAAATGACAGGATCTCATTCTTTTTTAAGGCTGAATAGTACTCCACTGTGTATAAGTGTCACATTTTCTTTATCCATTTGTCTGTTGATAGACACTTAGGCTGCTTCCAAATCTTGACGATTGTGAGTAGTGCTGCAATAAACATGGGAGTGCAGGGACCTCTTTGATACACTGATTTTGTTTCTTTTGGGTATATACCTAGCAGTGGGATTGCTGGATCATATGGTAGCTCTGTTTTTAGTTGTCTGAGGAACCTCCAAACTATTCTCCATAGGGATACATTGCCACCAAGAATGTACAAGTGTTCTCTTTTCTCCACATCTTTGCCAATATTTTTTATTGCCGGACTTTTGGATAAAAGCCATTTTAACTAGGGTGAGATGATATCTCATTGTAGTTTTGCTTTGCATTTCTCTGATGATTAGTGATGTTGAGAACCTTTTCATATACCTCATTCTTATATTTTATACACTATAATGTAATAAAAACTCATGTTTATAATTTGACTCCCTCCTCATCTCCCCCAATTCCTAAGGACCCTTGAAGATTCTGAAGAGCTTGTGAAAAGCATCAAAGACCATATTAATCAGGGTGGTTTTCTTCTAATATCTGTCTTAATACTGAAAAGTTGGCAATTTATAAAGTAAGGAATATAATGTTACTCTCAGAATTACTTAATATAATAAAATTCAGATTAGATTGATCTTATTGAGTGTTTTAATTGGATTTTCAAGGAGATGTGTAAAATTTGGTGCTTTGGTTGACCTTAGCTATGTGTGGTACTTCAGTGTGCTCTGATGTTTCATTGATTTCCTGATGATCAGGAGGTTTTTTTTCTAGTATTAGCCTGTGTTAGTCTGTTTTCAGGCTGCTGATAAAGACATACTCGAGACTGGGAAATTTACAAATGAAAGAGGTTTAATGGGCTCACAGTTCCACAGGGCTGGGGAGGCTGCACAATCATGGCAGAAGGTGAAAGGCATATCTTACATGGTGGCGGACAAGAGAACTTTTGCAGGGAAACTCCCCTTTATAAAACCATCAGATCTCATGAGACTTACTATCATGAGAATAGCACGGGAAAGACCCGCCCCCATGATTCAGTTACCTCCCACTGGGTCCCTCCCACAACACATGGGAATTATGGGAGCTACAATTCAAGATGAGATTTGGGTGGGGACACAGCCAAACCATATCATAGCCTTTATATATTATAGTTTTTGTGGATGACTTTGTGCCAAGGGAGAATTATATTTCATGTACATTAAACATTTCCTGGATAAGGATTCTTTATAACTTTGTAATAAGCATTTTAGCCTTTGTAATAGGGACTGTGATAGAGTGTGTCATTTTTTTTGGTGTGACAGTGAAGGCCATTGTGGTGGTCTTGCTTTGTTGAAATGGCTGATGGCCTTGTACTGTCCAGAGGTATCTTCATGGCACTTTGATTTATCCTTGTTTGCAACATGTGCTGCAAAGTCCCTGAGTAGTCTGTGTCCTCCAGTCACAGAGGAACCTAGACAGAGCAGTAGAGAGAAGGGCATATGTGTTTCCCATATGTCTTAGTCTGTATTGTGTTGCTATAACAATACTTGAGACTGGGTAATTTTTAAGGAACAGAGATTTTATTTCTTACAGTTCCATAAGCTGGAAAGCCCAAGGCTGATGAGCTGCATCTGCCAAGAGCCTTCTTGATGCATCGTCTCATGGCAGAAGGCAAGAGAACATGTGACAAAGAGTGACGGAGAGAGTGCATGTGCAAGCGAGTGAGGGCCAAACTTGCTTTTCTAATGAACCACTCTCGATTACAGACCTATGCCTGAGATAACATGAATCCATTTGTGAGGGCAGAGACGTCATGACCTAATGACCTCTTAAAGCTCACATCTCTCAACACTATTACATTGAGGATTACGTTTTCAACATACGTACTCTGGGGGACGCAGTCAGACCATAGCAGTGTCCAGTGTAATCACCAGAATAATAAGTTACATGCACATATAGAGGAGTATCACACTGCTTTGTTTTACTCTTGTTAACCCTGCAACCAACTTTATGACCTGCATCTACCTCTCTTTGCCACAATCAATAGGATGCATTGGTGCTCCTAGGTTCATTGGTGTAATTGGATTGCCATTCAGTCTCAACTTGCTGCTTTCCCAGTAACAGCCACATATGAACTGTTTTTGATAAGGAGCATCCACTGCTCCATTCCTGTGGCTACAAACACAATATACGTCCTATCCCTCTTCTGTGGGTTGGTCTCTGTCATTCTTTAATATATAAAGAGACTGAGTGAGTAGTATCCAAACCATTTTCCTTCAAGTGCAAGAGTCTTCCAGTCTTACAGCATGCTTGCCATTTAATGGGAAAAGAAATCTCTTAAACATCTAGCCAAAATGCTTCTTGATTTAGCTTTGCTGGCACTGGGTTGCTAGGCAGCACTAGTTTTATGTGAGAGAAAATAAATGTCTTAAACAACAACAATAGCAGCAGCAATAATAAAGCTGCAAAGTTTCTAAAAGCTTTGTGTCTGCCTGAGTATTGACTGTTCAGTGTAGAAGTCAAAACCCCATAGCAAGAATATTTGACAAATTTTCAGACTCCCCCCACACCGCCAGTTTTCACGAATGTTGACTTATTTGGCGTTGCTATGAAAATTTTACTGTTGTGTGTGTGTGTGTGTGTGTGTGTGTGTGTGTGTTTCCCTTCTCAGCAGGGCTTTGCATTTTCTGGAGTGTTTAAAAGGAGACTTTAAAAGCACAGGAAACTTTCTGTCTTCCTTTCTCTTTCCTTTAAGGAGAGAAGGGAAATAATAATGCCATTGTCTTCCTTATTCTGTTTTTCTTTAGCTGTGGCATTGGAAGCTTCTGCTGTCATGTGGCTCTGTAAATGGCAGATTGTATTTTCCCTTGGGACCAGAGTGGTGTGATAAGAGCAAATTGAGGAGAGAGTCATTCTGCATCATTTTGGTGCCCAGTATAGACAAAGCACTGGGAAATTGAAGGGCTCCAGTATAAAGGATGCATAGATTTATTCTTTGTTGTCTAAGAAAGCATACTGAGTACAAGTGAGCAGTCCTTGCCAGGAGGTGAGTTTTTGATTCAGTAGAAGGAAGAACTTCATAATATTTATAATAATGAGAACATGTTCATGTTAGGGATGGGATTGAGGTGGAAGAAAGCTAGCAGGCCTCTGAGGTCCTGCCCACTCTGAAATTTTCTGCCCAAGTGTCTGAAGATGTGGAGCTGCAAAGACAGCTCCTCGGAGCCCAGCTCAATGCTTAGAACTTGGCATTCGATCAGTATTTGCAGAATAAAGTATGGTGATGAAGAATATGACCCTTTCCTTCATTGCGTTTTTAGGTTGTTTATATTCCCAGGAACACAAAGAGTACGTGGAAGGGAAGATAGGAAGGAAAGAATGAGAGGGCGAGTGTGCTGGCATATGTGTAGGTTGGCTCCAGGGCAGGCACCATCAAGGCCTTTTCTTGAGGGGAGAGGGTAGTGTGGGCTATATACGGGCTTGAGTTTTTGCCTTAAGTTAGTGCTCACCTTTTTTTTTTGTTTGTTTGTTTGTAAAGTAAAGCTTTTAGAATTGTCTCTCTTGTATCTCTCAAGATAAAATGAGGAGCAATAATAATTATAATAGCTAACATTGATTGAAAGATGATTGTGTGCCAGGCACTAGGCTGGGCTCCTTATATGACATTTAATTGAAACATTCCATAGACAGTATAGTATAATGTGGCACAGTGGGCTCTAAAGTGGAATTCCTTGAGTTGAAATCTCAGCTCCACCCAACTGTGTGAATTTTTTTACCCATTTTTATTTTAGATTTGGGGGTACAGGTACAGGTTTGTTACAGGGATATATTATGTGGCGTTGAAGTTGGAGCTTCGATCCTGTCACCCAGATGGTGAACATAGTACTCAGTAGGAAGTTTTCCCACCCTTTCTCTTCTCTCTGTCTCCCTCTCTCCTTTTAGAGTCTCCAGTGTCTATTACTTTCATCTTTATGTCTGTGTAAACCCAAGATTTAGCTTCCACTTATATTTGAGAACATGTAGTGTTTGTTTTTCTGTTTCTGTGTTAGTTCACTTAGGATAGCAACTTCTAGCTGCATCCATGTTGCTGCAAAGGACATAATTTTGTTTTTTTAAATTTATGGCTGCACAGTATTCCATGGTGTGTATGTACCACATTTTCTTTATCCAGTCCACCACTGACGGGCACTCTGTTGATTCCATGTCTTTGTTGTGAATAATGCTGCGATGAACACACAAGTACTACATGTGTCTTTTTGGTGGAATGATTTATTCATTTATTTTTTTGGATATATACCCATTAATGGGATTGCTGGGTCGAATGGTAGTTCTATTTTTAGTTCTTTGAGAAATGTCCAACTGCTTTCCACAGGGGCTGAGCTAATTTGCATTCCCACCAACAGTGTATAAGCATTCCCTCTTTTTCCCACAGCCTCACCAGCATCTTATTTTTTGATTTTTTAATAATTGCCATTCTGACTGGTGTGAGATGGCGATATGGTTTGGCTCTGTGTCCTCGCTCCAATCTCATGTTGAATTGTAATTCCCGGTGTTGAGGGAGGGACTTGGTGGGAGGTGATTGGATAATGGGGGTGGATTTTCCCCATGCTGTTCATGTGATAGTGAGTTTTTCTGAGATCTGATGGTTTGAAAGTGTGTGGCACTTCTCCCCTTGCTTGCTCACTCTCTCCTGCTCCACCCCAGTAAGATGTGCTGGCTTTTCCTTCGCCTTCCACCATGATTGTAAGTTTCCTGAGGCCTCCCAGCCATGCTTCATGTACAGCCTGTGGAACTGTGAGTCAATTAAGCCCCCTTTCTTCATAAATTACCCAGTCTCAGGTAGTTCTTTATAGCAGTGTAAGAATGGCCTAATACAGATTGTATCTCATTGCGGTTTAAATTTGCATTTCTCTGAAGATTAATGATATTGAACATTTTTTTCATATGTTTTTTGACCATTTGTATGTCTTCTTTTGAGATGTGTCTTTTCATGTCTCTTGCCCACTTTTTAATGGGGCTGTTTTTTCTTAATTGTTCGTTTAAGTTCCTTATAGATTCTGGAAATTAGTCCATTGTCAGATGCATAGTTTGCAAATATTTTCTCCTATTTTGTAGATTGTCTGTTTCCTCTGTTGAGAGTTTCTTTTGCTGTGCAGAAGCCCTTTAGATTAAGTCCCATTTGTCTATTTTTGCTTTTTGCTTTTGGGGTCTTCATAGATTCTTGGCCTAGGCGACTGTCTAGAAGAGTATTTCCTAGGTTTTCTAGAATTTTTATAGTTTGAGGTCTTACATTCCAGTCTTGACTCCATCTTGAGTTAATTTATTGTATATGGTGAGAGGTAGTAGTCTAGTTTCATTCTGCTGCATATAATTAGCCAAATTTCTCAGCACCATTTATTGAATAGGAAGTCCTTCCTCCCTTGTTTTTTGTCAACTGTGTCAAAGATGACCTAGTTGTAGGTGTACGGCTTTATTTCAGGGGTCTCTGTTCTGTTCCATTGGTCTCTATGTCTATTTTTTGTGCCCATACTATGCTGTTTTGGATATTGTAGCCTTGTAGTATTGTTTGAAGCCATCTTTGTTCTTTTTGCTTAGGATTGCCTTGACTATTGAGGCTTTTTTTTCTTTCATTCTATATGAATTTTAGAAAAGTTTTCTAATTCTCTGAACAATGACGTTGGCAATTTGATAGAAATGTTGAATCTATGGATTGCTTTTGGCAGTATGGAGATTTTAATGATACTGATTCTTCCAACCTATGTGCATGGAATGCTTTTCCATTTATTTGTATTGTCTGTGATATCTTTCAGCTGTGTTTTGTAGTGCTTCTCATGGACATCATTCACTTTCTTGGTTAAATATATTCCTAGGTTTTTGTGTGGGTGTGTGGCTATTGCAAATGGGATGCAGTCTTGATTTGCTTCTCAGCTCAGATGTTATTGATGTAAAGAAATGTTGCTGATTTTTGTATGTTGATTTATATCCCGAAACTCTGCTGAAGTTGTTAATCAGTAGTCTTTTGGCAGCTTCTTTAGGGTTTTCCAGGTAGAGAATCATATTGTCAGTGGAGAGAGATAATTTGATTCATCTTTTCCTATTTGGAATGCCTTTTCTTTCTCTTGCTTGATTGCTCTGCATAGGACTTCTAGTACTATGTTGAATAGGAATGGTGAGAGTGGACATCCTTGTCTTGTTCCAGTTCTTAAGGAAAATGCTTCCAGCTTTTACTCATTCAGTATGGTGCTGACTATGGGTTCATCATAAATGGCTTTTATTATTTTGAGGTATCTTCTTTCAATGCCTAGTTTGTTGGTTTTTTCTTTTTATCATAAAGGCATATTGGATTTTATCAAATGTTTTTTCTGCATCTATTGAGATGACCATATAGTTTTTGTTTTTAATTCTGTTTATGTGGTAAATCACATTTATTGATTTGGGTAGATGAACCACTGTTACATCCCAGGAATAAGGCCTACTTGATCATGACAAATTAACTTTCTGATATGCTGCTGGATTTGGTTTACTAGTATTTTGTTGAGGATTTTTGCATCTGTGTTCGTTGGAGATGTTGGCATGTAGTTTTTTGTTGTTGTTTTGTCTTTTCCAGCTCTTAGTGTTGGGATGATACTGGTTTCAAAGACAGGGTTTGGAAGGGATCCCTCCTCCTCTATTTTTTGGAATCCTTTCAGTAGGATTGGTACCAGTTCCTTTTTGTAGGCCTGGTAGAATTTGGCTGTGAATCCATCTGGTCCAGGGCTTTTCTTGGTTGGTAGGTTTTTAAAATTACTGATTAAAATTCATTACTCTATTATTGGTCTGTTCAGGATTTCTCTTTCTTCTTGATTCAATTTTGGGAAGTTATGTGGTTCTGTGTTTGCAGGAATTTGTCTGCTTCCTCTAGATTTTCTAATCTGTGTGCATAGAGATCTTCATAGTAGTCTCTGGGAATCTTTTCTATTTCTGTAGGATCAGTTGTTATGTCACCTTTGTTATTTCTGATTGTGCTTATTTGGATCTTCCCTCCTTTCCTTTGTTAATCTAGCTAGCAGCCTATCAATCTTGTTTATCCTTTCAGAGAACCAACTTTTCATTTCATTGATCTTTAGTATGGTTCTTTTTGGGTCTTGGTTTCATTTAGTTCTGCTCTGATTTTAGTTATTTTCTTTTGCTAACTTTGGGTTCAGTTCTTGTTTTTCTGGTTTCTTTAGGTACAAGGTTAGGTTGTTAATTTGAGATCTTTCTACTTGATGTAGGTGTTTTGTGCTGTAAACGTTCCTCTTAACATTGCTTTTGCCATGTCACAGAGATTTTGGTATGTTATGTCTCTATTTTTGTTTGTTTCAAAGAAGTTTTTCATTTCTGCCTTAATTTTGTTTACCCAAAAGTCATTCAGGAGTAAGTTGTTTAGTTTCCATGAATTTGTGTGTTTTTTTGAGTTGCTCTTGGTATTAATTTATATTTTTATCCCATTGTGGTCTGAGAAGATCCTTGGTATGATTTCAATTTTTAAAATATATATTGAGACTTGCTTTATGATTGAGCATGTGTTCAGTATTTGAGAATGTTACATGTGTAGATGAGGAGAATGACTATTCTGTGGTTGTTGGGTATTCTGTAGATGTCTATTAGGACCAGTTAGCCAAGTGTTGAATTTAAGTTCAGAATTTCTTTGTTCATTTTCTGCTTCTGTGCTGTGTCTCATGCCGTCAGTGAGGTGTTGAAGTCTCCTCCTATTATTATGTGGCTGTCAAAGTATTCTCTTAGGTCTAGAAGTAATTGTTTTATAAATCTGGGTGTGCCAGTGTTGGGTGCAAATATATTTAGAATAGTTAAATCTTCTTGCTGAATTTAACCCTTTATCATTATGTAATGCTCTTATTTGTCCTATTTTACTGTTGTGGGTTCAAAGTCTATATTTTCTGATATATATAAGAGTAGGGACATCTGTTCTTTTTTGATTCCATTTGTGTGATGATTTTCCTCTATCCCTTTACTTTGAGCCTAGGGCTGTGATTACATGTGAGATGGGTCTCTTGCAAACAGCAGAAGGATGGATCTTGGTTTTAAAATTCAGTTTGCCACTCTATGTCTTTTATTTTTAATCTTTTTTTTGAAAGGCGGGGTTTTGCTCCATCACCCATGCTGGAAGTGCATGGGTATGAGTATGGGTCACTGCAACTTCTCAGGCTCAAGTGATCCCTTTGCCTCAGCCCCAGTCTCTTCTGGTTTATAAAGTTTCTACTGTGAAGTCAGCTGTCAGTCTGATGGATTTCTTTTTATAGGTAAATGATCCTTTTCTGTAGTTGCCTTTAAGATTTTTTCTTTTGCATTGATCTTGGAAAGTCTGATGACTATGTACCTTGGACTCGGACGTCTTGTGTAGTATCTCACAGGAGTTCCCTGGGTTTCTTTTCTTTTCTTTTTTTTTTTTTTTTTTTTGAGACAGGGTCTCACTCTGTCGCCTAGGCTGGAGTGCAGTGGTGCAATCATGGCTCACTGCAGCCTTGACCTCCTCCCAGGCTCAGACAATCCTCCCATCTCAGCCTCCCGAGACTGTAGCTGGGACTACAGGTGTGTGCCACCACACCCAGCTAAATCTTTTTTTTTTTTTTTTTTGTATTTTGTGTTGAGATGGGGGTCTCCCTATGTTGCCCAGGCTGGTCTCGAACTCCTTGGCTCAAGCGGTCCTCCTGCCTCGGCATCCCAAAGTATTGGGATTACAAGTGTGAGCCAGCCACCACAGCCAGCCTGGATTTCTTATATCTGCTTTTTAACCTTTCTAGCAAGATTGGGGAAATTTTCCTGAATTTTATCGCCAAATATGTTTTCCAAGTTGCTTATTTTCTCTTCTTTTCTCTCAGGAATGTCAGTAAGGTATATATTTGGTTGTTTTACATACTCTTGTATTTCTCAAATATTTTCTTTGCTTTTTATTCTTTGGAGACAGAGTCTCACTCTCGCCCAGGCTGGAGTGCAGTAGTATAATCACGGCTCATTGCAGCCTCGACTTTCTGGATTCAGGTGATTCTTCTGCCTCAGCCTTCCTAGTAGCTGGACTCCAGGTGCGCATGACCGTGCCCTGCTAAGTTTTTGCATTTTTTTGTAGAGATGGGGTCTTACTATGTTGCCTAGGCTGGTCTTGAACTCTTGGGCTTAAAAGATCCACCCGCCTTGGCCTCACAAAGTGCTGGGATTACAGGCACGGGAGCCACTGTTTCCGGCTGCTTTGTTCATTTTGTAAAAAAAATTTTTTTTTTTTTTAAATTTTGTCTGACTGGGTTCATTCGCAGGACCGATTTTTGAGTTCTGAAATTCTTCTGTGTGGTCTCATCTGCCATTAAGACTTCCAACTGTATTTTGAAATTCCTATAGTGAATTTTTCAATTCTAGAAGTTCTGTTTGGTTCCGTCTTGACATAGTTACGTCATCTTTTGAATCTTGAGTCGTTTTTGTGTTGTTTCTTGTCTTGGATTTCAACTTTCTCTTTGATTTTGTTGCATTTCTTTGCTATCCATATTCTGGATTCTTTATATGTCATTTCACACATTTCATTCCTGTTAGGATCTGTTGCTGGGGAGCCAGTGGGATCCTTTGAAGGTGACAAAAGTCTGGGTTTTTCTACTGCTGGAGTTCTTATGCTGGTTTCTTCTCATTTGAAAGAACTGATTTTTTTTTTTTTTGGTTATTGTTTGGATGAGAGTTCTTGATTTTTTATTCTTTTTGCCCTTGGGGCTATTACTGTGGGGTATATTGTGTGTGATTGTTTGGCTGTGTTTCTGGGTATTTTCAGAGTTCCAAGGCTGTTTATGAGTTCCTTGGTTGCAGATAGGTTCCTGCAGTGGCTTTCTCAGATGTTGCTTGTAGGGATGTAATTTTGTTTGGTGGTGGTGTTTAAGCTGCAGTCCAGTAGATGGCGCTTAAGAGTAATAGCTGCCTGGGGAATCGGCAGAGGGAGGCAACAGAGAAGCAGGAAAAACACCCTCCCCCAGTGCACATTTGCCTTCAGCAGGTGGAGCCACTGGAGAAGCCCCAGGAAGCAGTGTCTTTCAGCCCAAACTCTCCAGGTCCCAATAGGAGGACGCACTACCAAGTCTGCCACAGTACATTGAGTAGAGGGGCATGGAGTGTGAGATGACCCCTCTCCATGTTCATTCCAGGGCTGTGGTGGTGCCACCTTTAGCAGCTAATGCCATGCCTGTGTTTCTTTTGACCCACGGGGGCCTTTGGAGGCTGTGCTCCCACTACCCTTGCGGGAGGACCACAGCAAGAGTTGGGTCTCCAGATCTGGCTGTTTTTACTGGCAAGGTGTCTGTTTAAGTTCCTTGGTTATAAATAGCCTTTTTGTGATGGCTTGTGAGCAGGCTCACTGCCTCCTATAGGACCAGGGGGCAGTGGTCTCCGGAAACTTAGCTTGTTCCTGAGTGCTGTGTGCTTTTGTCAAATATCTTACTGTCTTGTGCCATTCAACCTCCAAGCCAAGAAGTGGCTTTTAGGGGTAAGAGCCAGCTGTGGCCAATACAGTTGAGTAACAGCTTGATTCTTGTTTACTGGGGAAGCTCTCTTGTCTCAGGGCTGATCTGTGGAGTGCACAGTGGGCTCAGCGCCCTGCTCCAACCTGGAGGAGGGCTTCAAGATGGGCAGGCCAGATCAGGCAGGCCCACCTACGTCCCCCAATGGTAGGTCTGAGCATCAGCTTTGAGGGGGCAGTCCAATGGGTGGCTACTAGGCACATAGAGATGTGCCTAGGTGTGGAGCTGGGAACCTCACCTGCCCCCAAATTCTCTGCATGAGGCAGCACAGCTGCCTAATCTCATCCAGGAGAGAAAGCCCTCCAGGTGCCAGGAGGTCTGCTTGCGTATGGAGCAGAGAGGGCCCTGCTGCACCAGTCTCTGCACAAGAAGGGAAGGGTAGCTCTGGCTGCAGATCTAGGCAAGTGAGTGCTCTGAATGCCTGGAGATACTCCTGGGTGTGGGAAAGAGAGGACCTCACTGTGCCACGATCTCTGCATAGGAAAGATGGGTGGCTCAGGCTGCTGATCCAGGTGAGCACGTGCTCTGAATGCATGGAAATCTGCCTGGGGGTGGAGTGAAGACCCTGCTGCACCATAACGTCAGGAGAGGAGGCTGGGCACCCAGCAGGGACACATGCAAACCAATTCCAGGTCACCAAGCTGGCTCTGTCTGCAAACCTTATTGCCCAGACAAACCATGGCTGCAGCAACTCTCCTTTTACTTCGGACCTGTGATTGGAGAGAGCACAATTCTAGTACCTACTGTTGGGTTACTTTTTATATTTGCTGCTCAGTTTTGGCTGTGGAGGCCTTTCCCCTGCTCCAGAGCAAATGCTGCAATATTTGATCCAAGACTAAATTGTGTGCATGACCACGCTGCCAAATTGCTGAAGAATGACTGCCTTGTATGAGCCTGGATTAAAAATGGCATCCCCCTGTCGTTCCTGGTTCTGAGAAAATACATGCAGCTTTTCTCAGTGTCTTCATCTCAGCGCCTGTAAGCTTCTCCCCAAGTTAGCTCCGAGGCTCAAGAGAAACAAAGTGCTCTCCCTCTGCCTGGGTTGCACGGATCCCTAGCAGTAAGGTAAGTGACAGAGGGAGGTCCTCTGCCTCTTACGTATTGAGGCTTCACTCACTTTTACCAGCCAGACGCCATCATGGAGGCTGTTTGCCCACCTTCTCCTCTCTGGAGTCTGGGGTGTCCTTTGCTATTGAAGTGGATTTCTGTTTTCCTTTTTTAATGAAAGCTCACAGAGTTTATCTTTTTGCACTGTTTTGCTATTTCCAAGTGGCTGAGGTATGTGGAAAGCCTGTCATCTGCCATCTTGGAAAAAAAAGTCATGACTTTTGAGGGACTTCAGTGACCTGTTTATCTCATTATCAGTTTCCTCATCTGTGAAATAAGAAAAGTGGAAATACCTCCTTGATGGAGTGGTTACAGGGATGAAGTGAGCTACTCCATGCCTCTCACTGCTGTTTCCAAATGAGACATAGAACTAAAAATGGCTGAACTGGGATTGGAACCCACTCTGTTTCCAAAGCCTGTCCCTTAGACCCTCCAGTGTTGTTGTCTGATGAAGTATATACAAATATACACATTTAATATTAAATGACTGCAATTACTTGTTTGCTTTTTGAGAAAATCAAGGGGTTAACTGATTTTACAGCTAGAGGGTAATGACAGGAAAGCAAACTCCTCTCCCCTGGTCACCTACCCTCTCTTCATACCGCTTTTGGTGTGCTGTTTCCAGGGTGACATACACTCCACAGCCAAGACAGTCTCTCTAGGATCTTCAGACAGTGTCATGCTTCTCTGGTTACCGTCCTCCTCCTCATCTAATCACCATCAATATAACTAACATAGAATAAGAGTATGCCTCATATTTACTAAGTGCTTATATTCTGTAAAGTACATCATGATTCAGATCCTGCTCAGCAACTCTGAGAGGTAGACGTTACTTTCATCCCTGTTTTACAAATGAGGAAGCTGAAGTTTAGGTGAAGAATTTTCCCAAATTCACACAATTGGTAAGTGGGATTCAGACCCAGGCTGCCTGTCTTTGGAGTTGGAATTCTTAAGCCCTAGACTCTGCTGCTGCTCCTTCTATTCGAAATGACTTTAGGTAAAAAGCTTTTGTCTTCGTTGTCACCGTTTAATAGGCTACACTGATCCTCAGAAACAGCAGATATGGAATTATTGTGGATTGAACTAAGTCAGTGAAAACAGAATATTTTGATATCTCAAATATATTTTCAGAAATCTAAAATTACACCAGGTAGTCTGAGTGGGGAAACATAAACATGGAGTATCACATAATGATACATGAAAAACTAAGTTTTCTAAACTGTAAACAAATGTATTGAGAATCAGCTACATGCTTTTAGCAAAATCATTGTAATTAAGAATGATAAAGTATACATTAATACATATACTGTTGAAGCTTCTATAATCGTATAGCTATTTAACATCAGATTAGGATACTTGTTGCAGAGAAGTTTTAAAAAATGTTTTTTTCCGGAATGATTTCTTGCTCCTTCTAGATGGGCAGGATTGGGAGAAGAGTATTTTTCTAGACTCTGGACTCATAGCCACTTCCTCTTTCTACCTTTCTCTGGGTCCCTTCTCAGTCTGTAGTGCCCCGTAGTCACTTGATAGAAGTATTTCCTTCAGGCGACAGCCCAGCCGCACTGAGAACTGCTCACTGTGGAGGTGACCCCTCCTGCTGTGTTAGTGAGGCTTGGTGCCTGTCTTCTCTGGGTCTGCTGCTGACATAGAACTAAAGTTGCACATGAATTATCAGACTGCAGTCTGAGCTGAGACAGATTCTCTCTGCTAGAAATTGGGAATTAGGATGTGGGTAGACGGAGTCAGTTACTATGAGATTGTCTCTGGGCTTTGGGGCTGAAGACACCTCTGTACTGGGTCAGGTGTAGGCAGAACACAGAAAGGCAGTGAGGAGGAGAGAACCTGGCAGCTCCTCAGGAGGGAGAAGGGGGTGGAGGTGAGAAGTGGAGACTTGCTGCCTTGACTCTTCATGGCCTCTCATTAGTAATCCAAGGCAGTCTTGAGTCCCAGCTCTTTCTACTTCCTGCTGATTCCTTTTAATAAATCTACTTTTACTTATGCCACTTTGGCAAAGTTTTGGTTGCAACCAAATCGTCTCTCCAGCAGTGTGAGAAAATACAGAGTGCGAGACACCTGCAGTTCAGTAAATTTGGAGATACATAGTTTACTCAGTGAGTTTGGTTTAACTCAGTGTAGTTTTTATTTCCTTTACTGCAGGTGTCTCCTGCCTGTGCCTGAGGCTGGCTGCTTCTTAGGCCCAGTCCTTAGGAAAATAGATGGAGCGTGTGTGTCTGGTCAACATAGTTTTAGGTGGAAACTGGCTCTTTGAAGCCATTCAGACCTGAGCCTGTTGTTTGACTCCCATAATTTTATGGCTAAAACTTGTTTAACTTTTGTTTTCAGTTTTCTTTACTCAGACCACAGTTTAAACCAGAAGTAGCTTTCCTCTGAACTTCCACTAATTTCATTTACTAGATCATGTTTTCTGAGATCTTGTTCTCTATTCTGTGCCTTGCTTTCTTCCACATCTCCTGGCTGGTTGGTCCTCTGGCCTGCCGTTCATTTGGTCAGGTAGCATTTTACAGTTCCCTCCTCCATCTGACAGCCTTTTCCTCCATTTAGCTCTGAAGCTTTAGTACATTAAGATCCACTTTAAAAATGTGATGAGAGCTTTGGATTCTGTTTCCAAAAATTGAATGTTTATATACACACCAAAAAGTGTATACACTGTCAGGAATTTTGGGGACCTCTCAGGTGAGGAACCTAGAAGCGTGGGAAACTGAGAGCTGCAGCATGATCCATAAAAAGTTGGGGTCTAGAACATTTCTTCAGAGTCAGCCTTTGTGGCCTTTTAGTGTTGACTTTTCCCCCACGCTTCCGTGTAGGAACTGAGAGGAGAGGGGGTAAAGATGCCCCTCACCTCAGACTCATGCTTTATTCTGCCAGTGATGCTGTGTTCGTTTCTTCACCTGGGGCCAGCCACCAAGGAAACGTCCTATTAAAATAATCATTCCTGAGTTTGGCCGTGGAAGATATGAGCCTTACCAAAAGACGTTCTACTTAAATAATGGAAGAAACCACCTTCCATTGTTTTGGATACTCCTGATATTCAGCCTTCTGCCTGAATGAGGAAGAGGAAAGAAATTGATTGGAGGGCAGATTAAGAAGGCACCCTGTCCTTCAGTTCAGGTCTTCATGGTGCAAACTCATTATCTCATTTGAATTATTACGAATGTCTCCCAAATTCAAAACATTCAGAAGCACAAATGCTGCATTTAGTTAGTGATAACCAATAGGTAAGTGTTTTCACGAGTCTCAGTTCCTGCATCTTTGGAATGCAAACACTAACATCCCACCTAACTAAACATTTTGACTAATGAATGTTAGCCAGAAAATGGCTAAACTAACTAACAGTCTTAGCTCAGGCACACTGGGGCATGACAGTTCTAGTTCTACTAGACTTCAATTAATCTTCTGATTTCCAAGATAACTAAAAGTCAGAGTGGGCAACATGGCTACTTGATGAAGTGGGCCTCTACAGAGGGTCCTCCAAATAGGAGTCTTTCAATGGAATCGATCCAAATGCCCATGAGTGGTAGACCAGATAAAGAAAACGTGGTACATACACACCATGGAGTACTAAAAAGAACAAGATCATGTCCTTGGCAGCAACATGGATGGAACTGGAGGTCTATTAAGTGAACTAACATAAGAACAGAAAATTATCACATATTCTTATAAACAGGAGCCAAACATTGAGTACATATGGACACAAAAAAGGAAACAACAGACACTGGGGTCTACTTGAGGGACGAGGGAGGTTGGAGTGTGAGGATGAAAAAACTGCCTATTAGAGCCTGGGCAACGTGGTGAAACCCTGTCTCTACAAAAATACAAAAAAACTAGCCTGGTTACTGCAGTGAGCCATGATCATACCACTGCACTGCAACCTGAATGACAGAGGGAGACCCTGTCTCAATAAAAAAGAAAAACTACCTGTTGTTTACTATGCTTTTCACCTCAGTGATAAAATAACCTATACACCAAACCCCTGTGACACACAATTTGTCTATATAACAAACCTGCATGTGTACCCCTGAACCTTAAAAAAAAAAAAAGAAAAGAAAACAAATAGCAGTCTTTCCATTAGGTCTAGGGCCTGCTTCTCTGGGTATGTTAGAGGTCCTTAGGGCCACGTCTTTGTCTGGAGATTTACTGGAAGGACTCGTGAGACTCCACATACAGTTTCACTCACAGTTAGATTGAAGGCAGCCCTGTAGTGAGAATATGCAGCCAGATCATAAGAGAAAAAGACACAGGTGGCATCTGTAGCAATCCAAATCCACATCCTGGCTTCCTCATGTTTTTTTTCCCAGGAAGGGCCTTACGGCGCTTACTCTTCTCCAGCAACAAAAATGCAGCCCCAAGTGGATGATGTTTCAGTCCAGGAAAGCCCAGGTATTAGAGACTAAGTGCCCAAGGTTTTTGTTGGGAGATAGTCACATGCGCATCATTTACCTAGCGTGTACCAAAATTCTAGGCTCCCAAGAAGGCAAGGAGGTGTTCAGCATGACACCTTCCCATACACATTTTTGTACGAACAGTTTGGGCACATGGGATGCACCCTAACCATTTAGGGAATGTTTTATATCAGTTTATAGAACTGTGTACCAGCCAAGTTCCCAGATGCCAAAAAAGGTTCAAGTTTGCAGGCAGGCCTTTCTAAGGATAGCAAGCTCAGGCCTGCTGTGTTTACTCTTTTCTGCACGCTGAGTACCTTTTAACTGCCGCAGTGAGGAACTTAGGAGCAGGGATGAGGATGACATTCTGGTTCTCCTGCAAGGATGCTCTCTGTCATTAAGATTCATAGCCTTTCCTCTTTTGCTTTGGCAGGTCTCCCCGGTCCATAGGTGAAGTGCGAATTGTCAGCCACATTCAAAAAGTGCAGGATTAACTTTAGTGTATAGCCTGGGAATCCAGAAAAATGCGGTCATTACGGGTTAAGGAAATTACAAGCCATGCAGCCTTATGTCACTGGGTTAATTTGGCACAAGATGAAAAGTCCCTCAGAAGCGCTCCTTGTTTTAGCTTTCCAGTTGGTTGATTTCTCTTTGAGAGTGACCCTGGAGGGCAGAATCAGCTCTGCGAGCTTTCTTTCTCCTTCCACCCTTAAGCCTGATTGCATGCTGTCCCTCGGTCCCCACATTTTCTGTGGAAGCCAGGTGTTGCCACATTTGTCCTGCTCTCTCCTGTACATCTGGCCAACCTTCCCCCTTCACACTGAGTCACACTCACCAACCCTCCCAGATCTCCTCCCTCCTCTATTTGTCTTCTGGATTTTCTCTAAAAGCCTTTTATTTTGTATTTTTAAATTAAATTTAATTTTTTTTGAGATGGAGTCTCGCTCTGTCACCCAGGATGGAGTGCAGTGGCGCGCTATCTCAGCTTACTGCAACCTCTGCCTCCGAGGTTGAAGCGATTCTCCTGCCTCAGCTTCCTGGGAGGCTGGGATTACAGGTGCCCACCACCACGCCCAGCTAATATTTGTATTTTTAGTAGAGATGGAGTTTCACCATGTTGGTCAGGCTGATCTCAAACTCCTGATCTCAGGTGATCCACCAGCTTCGGCCTCCCAAAGTGCTGGGATTACAGACGTGAGCCATTGCACCTGGCCAAAAAAACCTTTTAATAAAAGTTTAAAAGAATTTCTAGCCTTCTGCCATCCAGTATTAGTGCTGTTTTCTTCCTCCCATGAGCCATCTTCAAGTCATTTAAGATGGCCATGGAAGATATGAGCCTGTACCACGGGATGTTCTACTTAAATAATGAAAGACACCCATGATCCATTGTTTTGAGATGCTCTGGTATTCAGCCTTCTGCCTGAATGAAGAAGAAAGAAAGAAAAAGAAACTGATTGGAGGGCATATTGAAGAAGGCACCTCTGTCCTTCAGGACATTATTAGTCATTAGTCATTACTTCTTCCTATGCAGATATTTGCGGAATTACCTTCTTTCTAATATCTTACCTATGCATACTGAGAGCACCCCGTAATTCATCATGATTTGGGAACAGGGTTTGGCTTTTGCTTTTGTTTCTATCTTGTTCTTTCTTGACCAGATAGTGATGAATTCTTTTGATTGTCATGCAGTATTGTGTAAGTTTTTCTTGATAAGACAGAGATACATTTATCTAGAATTCTAGAGCAGAGTCAAACCTGATCACTGGAAGCTGTAAAGATCTGTACTCTGCCTGGAATTTGCTTCAAAATAATTTTAAGGGTGGGAATGTAGATGAACTAAGATTGGTCATGAGTTAGTAATTGATTTGGCTAGCTGATGTTGTACGTAGAAGTTCATTATATTATTCTTTTTCCTTGAATGTATATCTGAAATTATTCATAACAATAGTTAAATGACCTGATACTTGTTGCTAGCATCGTTGTATACAATTATTAATTTATTCAGCAAACATTTATTAAGCTGCTATGTGAACAGGTACAAAAGATTAAAAAAGCATGTCATGCTTTCTAGAAGTCCAATATTTAGTGAGAAAATCAGCAGCACAACTGTGATACAGTAGAAACCCAGTAGCATGGCCTGGAGATCATTTGAGTTTGGACCTACAAGGAGCCTGTCATTTTCTTTGTTCAAAGCCAGGTTAACACTGTTTCTGCAACTTTAAGACTTAATGTACTAAGCATTTCTTTGTGAGTCAACATAGTTGTTTATTCAGAAGATTTACCTATTCCATTCACAGTAGTAGGCCTGCAGAGGATATGATGGATATAATTATAAAATACAAAATTATTTTTCCTAAGCATTCTAGTCTGTTTAGGGGAGAGGGTAGGCACTAAAGGCTCAATGAGCAGCTGATGTTGCAGACGTAGGCAAGCTCTAGTTCATGCAAACCTTGAATCTACAGCCAACCCTGAAAGGATAGATAGTATTGATGTATCTGTAGTTTACAGATCAATGCAAGAAACTGAAGCTTGGAGAGTTGAAATTAACTTGCCCAAGGTCACACAGCTTGCTTTATTCATTTATAGCCTGTCTTCTTCCAAAAGGGATTTCGGGCAGCTAAGCCACACAGTTAGAGAGTTCCTTGTGGTCTTTCTACTGTCCCAAGAAAAACAAGGCTGTATTTTTTTCTTTTTGAGCTTAAATGATGCATAGTGTTTCAGTCAACATTACTACATGGATGGCTTCAAGTTTAAATTGCACAAAAGTGCTTATGTATGTCTCTGTTGGAATGTGTGGGAGTAAGAAAGGAAATCCCTGTATTTGATTTCATAAAGTCATGAGCTTTATATAGTTGCTTGAGCCACACATGCTGGTGCCTGGATGTGTGCACAAGAAAGTTTTTGTTAATCCTTGCACAGCTGGCGCGGTGTTTGTCATCATTATTACTTATTCTTAATTACCAAAGGTGCACATGGGCTACAGATTTTAGCCTGTGCCAAACTAAATCTCTAAAGTAGTTGGTTTAATAGGTTATGGGGAAGATTTATAATCCTTTGTGAATGATAGTAATTCTGTATATGTTCATATAAAGAAACAGTTGACATCAGAAACTCAAAATGTGGATCATAATCTCAATGTTATTCTCAATATCCATCTCCTGTACTCTTTAATTTGTTGCTGAATCAACATTGCTTTATTCATAGATTGAAAATGGAATTTATTTGTAGGTTATCCCATTTTTAGGCAATTGTCTGTCTTTCCCTGCCCCAACAATAAGTAAAAGTTGAAACTTTCTCCTCGGGAAGGCTTCAAATACTTGATTTCTGTGGAATGTCATTTATGTTTAGGTGGAAATGGGGGGAAATGACCACTAAGAGGATTAGTCATTATTTTCATAGTTTGATGAAGGAATTAGGTCATTTGTGCTTAATGTGCTAATAAGCACAGAGTAAGCTGTACTTATTGATGGATCGATGTGGAAAGGTCCTCTGAATGAGAATTGTTTCTTGTGTGTAATCGTATTATTCTGTGGTTCCTGCAGAACTGTGTTTCTAGGGCCACAGATCCGCAGTGTAACTTTTTTGGAAGTCTGTGTGTTTTTATCCACATTCTGTGCAACTTAAAACTCTTTTATTGATCTTTCATTCTCCATTGCTACCCATTCTTGGCAGCCTTCCCATTCATTCCTCTAGGTCAGTGATAACCAGTTTTTATGTTTCACACCCTTTTGAGGATTTAATGAAAGATAATAACCCCACTTTCTGAAAGCATACCAATGTGGATATACCATTCACATATGATTTAAGGGCACACAGTAACTCCAAAGTCTATGAATAGACCTGGTTAGAAACCCTTGCTCTAGGTGAAAACAGCAAGGGTGATATTAAAATACTGTAATAAAAATATGTGATCTACTTACAGTGTGGAGTGTGGGAGGAGTAGGGAAAAATATGCCACATATTATAGTATATTACATTTTCCTTATGTATTTAGTGGTATTATTTCTTGTCTACTTATTATCCAAAACAGAATCTCAAAAATGTTTTAAGATAACATAGTAAAGACAGATTTGTCAGCCTTACAATATAGACCACCAGTAGGTTAGAAGAAGAAGAAGAAAAAAAAACCTGTTATCAGTTGAACAGAGACAAAGGCTAAAGACCAGCAAACAAAATTTCCCAAAATTTGCATGGTCCATCTCTTTTATACTCCCAACTTGACCTTCCACGGGAGGCCTGTATGTTTGAAATACTCAAAAAGCTCTTCTTTAGAAATGGGTGCAGGAGATGGTTTGGGCAGCTTTGGCTAAAGACTTGCAACTTCCACAACAAAGGTACAGGCTCCTCCTGTGATTGTTCTCCTCTCTTTTCAGAGAAAGGAGAGAATAGCTAGGATGTGGCCTATGGGAACCTCTATTGTAAACACCCAGAGTTAGCCATCTCCAGCAATAGACAGGAAGGCAGTCGAAAACAAAACATCAAAATGGAGACTAAATAAAAAATGAATTGCCTCAGGAGAGGAAGGTGGGAAAGATGAACCCTGAGATAGAGGGGGGAGTTTCGTTTCCTACCCTCATAACTTCCAGTGTGATTGTCTTAATGTGACCATCTCATACTCTGTGCATCTTATGCCTTGAGAATGATAGGAAGTGGTTGATAAACTGGCCCAGACTGGCCATCTGAGACTGAGACTCCCTGGGTGACTGGAGGACCAGAGCTTCTGTTGGAATCATGTACAGCCCAGTCAGGGGAGAGAACACAGCTCGAGGTGTGTTATTAAAACCACAGCGATGAGGGCAATGACCAGGCTGCATAGATGCCTGGCTGAATTCTCATCCTCCCTGTACCCATTTGTTATGGACTAAATTGTGACCCCTCCCAAAATTCATATGTTGAAGCCCTAACTTTAACCAGTGTAACTGTATTCGAAGGTAGGGTCTTGAAGGAAGTAATTAGGTGAAATGAGGTCATGAAGGTGGGGTCCTAACCCTATAGGCCTGGTGTCCTTAAGAGGCACATGCACAGAGCAAAGGCCATGTTGTGAGGGAACAGGGAGAAGCAGCCACCCGCAAGCCAAGGAGGGAGGCGTCAGGAGAAGCTAGCCCTGCCAGCACCATGGTGTTGGACTTGCAGCCTCCAGAAGTGTGAGAAGATAAATTTCTGTTGTTACCCTGTCTGTGGTATTCTGTCATAGCAGCCCCAGCCAACTAATAACCATTCTCTCAGGAGACAGAACACTGAGCAGGCAAAACCGTAGTGCATGGAAGAACAACACAGATACCCAGAACATGGGAAGAGATTCAAGAAGTTATCACCCCTGGTGTAGTGGTGTGAATAAAGAGTGTTAACAAAGCTGTCCACTTAAAACATTTATATAATTGAAATTAACCAACCAAAATACAGTGTGGAGTCCACAAATGTATTGCAGCAGGAGGGAAAAGTGTAAACTGTACATCAATAATCTATTTTGGAAGAAATACTGATCTAAGAGAAGAAATGAACTTACTAAAATTAATCTCTATAGAACTGAGTATTGAGTAAAATGGGAATTCAAAAATAAAGTAACTAAATCTGATTCTTTAAAGGAGCTTGCTGAACTAAGATAACAGACATCCAAAACAACATTTCAAAACAAATGAACAATTTCAAAATGGAAATGAGTAGAATCAAAAGTTATAAAATGATCATGGTTGATGAAACAGTCACAGTGAATGAAAGGAGAAAGATAAGACGGAGAAAGCAGTAGATGTAGAGGACAAAGATGGCCCATCAGAAGGCATCAAGGCAGGTACAGAACCAGACACGTAGAACAGAAATAATTTTAATGGTAAAACAAGAGAATCTTTTTTTTTCTGAATCAAAGAATAACTTAACCTGGTCAAATAATCCACTAAATTTCAAGAAAGATTAATTCTGAGGTTGATAAGTCTTGAGTATCAATTTCTGGCCACAAAGGAAAATGTCAAATTTCAAAAGGCAGAAATAATATCACTTTTTTCCTGATCCATAATACTTCTCAAATTTAGGAATTACCAACAGTAGTAATAGGAGCAAAAAAAATTAGCCCTAGTAATATGGAATTTCAAAAACCTTCATGTTTCATGGATTGAAGTAGAAACCTTAAAAATTATAGAATATCTAGAAAAAATATTACAAAAACAAGCATATCAAAACTGAAATGGCAGGGCAAAACTTACATTCTGAGAGAAGTTTATAGCCTTAAGTAACTGTATAACTGAGTAAAAAAAAAAAATCACCTACTCCCCAAATTAGAAGATAACAATACATATAAAAGCAGAAATTAATTAGAAAAGAGAAAAAAAGGTAGCGTTTATGAATACTAAATTTCAGGGGGGATTGGGGAGGATAAAATAGATAAACGGTGGGCTAGTCAAGAAAAGGGGTTGGGAGAGAGGGCTTACATGTATAAAAACAAATATGGACATAATAGATACACAGTGCATATAATGTTAAAAATCTGAATGAAGTTAGTGGAATAAACTGAGAAAATTTTCAAAGAGCAATCATCTATTCCCCAAAAAGCGCCACAGATATTTTCACTGCTGAATGCTTTTAAGCTCGGAAGAAACAGTTAAATCTTTGGATATTGAAACTGGTCTACACCATAGTGAAGGAAAACTGCAAATTATTTTTGTGACGTCAGCAGGGCACTAATGCCAAGTCTGTGAAAGATATAAAGTTGTACATCAGTTTTACTTATCAATATTATATAAAGCTCTCAAATAATATATCAGCAAATAGCATCAATACTTTATAACATTTCAGTTTAGGTTGGTTTCATCCCTGAAAGGGGATGATACGGAGCTACAAGCATGGCTCAGTATTTGGAAATACATTAATATATCCTATTATTAAGTGAAAGGTGAAAGTCAGCAGATTCCTAAAAGCATTTGACAAAATTTCCATTAATTCCTGATATTGTACTTCAGTGAAACAGAAATTGTAGCTACTTCTTAAATATATCTTAAAATTTGTATTTTAGCCCTTCATTTAGTATTCTGTTTGTCAAAATGTTTGTAATATTGACAACGTGACTATTTCTAATTAACTATTGTTCTGGAAGAACTAGACAAGAAAAGAGAAGGGAGGGAAACGAGGTGGTATTTAAAACCTGGAAGGGGAAAATTTTGTACTATCCACAGATATGGTTGTGTACATAGAAAGCCCTGGAAAAGAAATGGAAGAACTCTTATGCTAACATTGAGAGACAGGACTAGCTGGATTTCCTAGGCCAACTAAGAATTCCTGAGCCTAGCTGGGAAGGTGACCGGTTCCACCTTTAAACACAGGGCTTGCAACTTAGCTCACACCCAAGCAATCAGGTAGTAAAGAGAGCTCACTAAAATGCTAATTAGGCAAAAACAGGAGGTTAAGAAATAGCCAATCATCTATCGCCTGAGAGCACAGTGGGAAGGACACAATGATCGGGATATAAACCCAGACATTCCAGCTGGAAACAGCTACCCTCTTTGGGTCCCCTGTTTTTGTATGGGAGCTCTGTTTCCACTCGATTAAATCTTGAAACTGCACACTCTTCTGGTCCGTGTTTGTTACGGCTCGAGCTGAGCTTTCGCTCGCCATCCACCACTGCTGTTTGCTGCCATTGCAGACCCGCTGCTGGCTTCCATCCCTCCGGATCCGGCAGGGTGTCTGCTGTGCTCCTGATCCAGCAAGGCCCCGTTGTCGCTCCCTATTAGGCTAAAGGCTTGCCATTGTTCCTGCACAACTGAGTGCCCGGGTTCGTCGTAATCAAGCTGAACACTAGTGACTGGGTTCCACAGTTCTCTCCTGTGACCCACGGCTTCTATTAGAGCTATAACACTCACCGCATGGCCCAAGATGCCATTCCTTGGAATCCGTGAGGCCGAGAACCCCAGGTCAGAGAACACGAGGCTTGCCACCATCTTGGAAGCGGCCTGTCACCATCTTGGGAGTTCTGGGAGCAAGGACTCCCTGGTAACAACGTGATTCATGAGCATGGAGGATTAAAAGGAATTACCAGAACGGATAGCTTCCTTAATAAAAGAATCAGAAAATACAGTGGGAAAAATAGCTCCTATTAACAGTGTCTTTTATCTGAGCGTAAGCCTAAATCAACAAGTGAAGAACACCTATGTGAAGAAAGCTGCGAAGTTCTGCTAAGAGACATGAGAGAAATCTCCTTGAGGGAAGGAATTACATGGTTTTCTGTACTGCTGGCAGGGGAGCTGGAACATCCTTTCTGAGAGGGTTTGACAATGTCCAGTAGAGCTTGAAATGCACTTAGAGCCAGGTCCAGTGGTACATGCCTGTAATTCCAGCTACTCAGGAGACTGAGGCTGGAGGAGCCCAGGAGTCTGAATCCAGTCTGGACAATGTAGCATGACACCATCTCAAAAATAAAAAATAGACTTAGGCTTTGAAGGCCATCTCTGTGCTATCAAATACTAAATACTCTACAGATATTCTCTCAAAATTTTGCAGAAATGCAGAGCACCTTCACTGTCACGTTGTCTTTTAATGCAAAAGTCAGAAACAAATAGTCTTCAATAGGCAGAAGAAACATTCTGTAGCCTTTTGAAAAGAATGAATAGATTTAAATAGTGATAGGGATTGTGGCAGACACACCCTAAGATGACCTCCAGTGACCCAGGCCCTTGTGTGCAAGTACCTGTAACTTGATTCTACCCAGTAGAATACAGCAGAGGTAAATCTTTTATTATATGAGATTGTCTTAGACCAGAGAGAGAAAGTCTCCCATTTGCTTTGAAGTAATCAACCACGTGAACTGTCTCTGGAAAGGGCTATGTGGCAGGGAATTGCAGACAGCCTCTAGGAACTGAGGCAGCCTCCAGCCCATAGTCAGCAAAAGCTACGGCCTTTAGTCCTGCAACTGCAAGGAAATGAATTCTGCCAACAACCTGAATGAGCTTGGAAGCAGATTGATCCCCAGTCCAGCCTCCAGAATACAGCTTGGCTGACACCTTGATTATAGCTTTGTGGATTGAGGACCTCTAGAGCAGAGGACACAGGTTAGCTGTGCTTAGCCTCTGGACCCATGGGAACTTTGAGATCATTGATAGCTTCCTTATATAAAGCATGAGTC
The DNA here is from genome assembly GCF_001698545.2 of Rhinopithecus bieti. Lineage (NCBI taxonomy): Eukaryota > Metazoa > Chordata > Mammalia > Primates > Cercopithecidae > Rhinopithecus > Rhinopithecus bieti. Next base: position 1,255,929 of record NW_016814250.1, read on the forward strand.
AGAAAATATAATAAGAGTAAGCATTATTGTTTTCAGCTGCTGAGATTATGCTAATTTGTTGCACAGCAATAGAAAACTAATACACTGAAAAATGGAACCATCTCCAAGACACTGGTATCCTGTCTCACTCTGCATTTAATTAAAAAAAGAATCTCATGCCACTTGCTGGTCCGAGTTGCTCTTCATACCCTCACTTATTACACTCCAGGCACACTGGCCTATTTGGTATTCCTGGAACATGCCAGGCACATTTATGGCTCAGGGTCTTTGCACTTATTTGTTTATTCCCAGTGTCTATAACGCTGCATGTCCAATATTAGGCATTCAGTTAGTGTGTGAATAAATAATAAATATTTAAGTGTGGAACCATATCTACTAGGATCCCTTGTGTATTCATATACATGTATAAGCTGGGTGTGCTGGCTCATGCCTGCAATCTGAGCACTTTGAGGGCTTGAGGCAGGAGGACCACTTGAGCCCAGGAGTTTGAGATCACCCTGGGCAACATAGCGAGACCCCGTCTCTGTTTAAAAAAAATACATAGAAATATATGGGAGAAGGAAGGCTTGAGTATTGAATTTTACAATATTCTGTGTGTATCAGTATTATCAATTATTATGGCCCTTCTGTGGTTTTCTTCTTTGACTAAAAAGCCAATTAAATGGCTATTAAAATGTATATTAGTTAAAAAACAAATATTCTAGTTCTGTATCTTAGAGTGTAGAAATATGTCTATTTGATTAATCTGTTGGGTAAAACGAAGTTGCTGGAGGGACCAGGTTTTAATTTGAAGAAACTTTAAACAATGGATCTGATTCTTCTTTGAGTTTGTACTCCTTACATTCTTACGTCCTTTCTCTCTCATGATTGAGGTTCTTGTGTCTTGTCCTTCGATGACAAAAACTTGAAGCAATGAGAGAAGTATTTATAGGTATATGATCTATTTAATGTATTATGTTAATTGTGAAGCATTTATATGTTGAAGTTACTTTGGGAATGATTATTTTGCTCATGCAAATTACTGTCTCATTACACAATATTAGGTGAAAGAAAGAAATACATGACGTGTCTCTTAGTGCAGATTAAAAGTGGCCACAAATTTCCCACTCCTTCCATAGAGATGTGGGGGTCTAAGTATCTCTTTCCCTTAAACCTGGGTACAACCTGAGACTGTTTTGATCATTATGCTATGGCAGGAGTGACTCTTAATTAAGGCCCGAACACTGGCAGCTACCACTTCTTTCTTCCTGGAACGCTCTTTTTGGAGGAAGCCAGCTGCTGTGTTAAAAGTTCAGCCACCCTGGGCCTGCCAAGCATTGAGGAAGCCCATGCTCGCCGTGTATAGAGGCTACAGAGACGGGGAGCGATGCCTGGCCGGCCCTAGCTGTTCCAGCTTTCCCATCCAGGCACTGGACATGTGAAAAAATGTCTTGGTCATCCCAGACCTTGGCAGACATGATGTGGGGAAAATGGAGGCACCCAGCTGACAACCAAAACGGTGGACACATCAAATATGTGACCCTTGTCAGCCTGTTGCAGCTATTTCCAGTCTTTTGCCTGACCCCAGTAGAGTTTGATGATTGTTGCTGTGCCATGCCCACATCCCCAAGCCAGCATATTCCGAGTGTAATAATATGGTGGTGGTCTGCCACTGTGGAGCATTAGAGAGCTCTTTCTTCACCATACAGAAGCTATGTCCCACAGTTTCACTGAAAGTGAATTTTGGTTTTGTCAATTTGATTTCCCTGTTGACTTCCAGAGGAGAGTACTTTTAAGGGGAAAAAAGGGAACATTTTTAAAAGATTATGTGTTAAAGAAGAATAACCATGTTATCTGCATCTTTTCATGTGCTAAAAAACTCTGGCAGTGAAAATGCAGTGAGAATCTGACAGGTGATACCCTCTCTTCATATTGTCTCACCCTATCAACAGCATTTGGGAGAGTCAGCTCCATGGCTAAGATTTCCATGCACCCATCTCTTCCTCCCCATCAGCCCTCCCCAGCACGCATGCTTTGCTTATCAGTGGACCTTTGTGGCCTTTTTCTGAACAGCACTCAGTGGTACTGTTCTACCTGGATAGCTTTTCTTGATTTACATATTTTTCCATAATAGGATGTAGAAAATTAGACAAAATTGCCTGTAGGTGCGGTGGGACTTAGTAAACTTCAAGGAAGTTGATCATCATATTCTTGAACAAAAATCTCTCTCTGTAGAAGAAGAAAAGGGTTACTGTTTAGAGAGCTAAATAAGAATGACTTTAATGCGTGTGTTTATGAAATGGTTACAGTTTATTAACCTTTTCTGTGTACTTACTATCTGACCCGCTTTTCTTTTGGAAAGAGAAAATCGGAATAAAAGGAATATTAAGATGAGATGACTGTTACTGGTCCTCCCTGAAATGATCAGGGCAGCCCCACTGGCATGTTACTCTGTGGATGTCATCAGGGAAGGAAGGGAGCCTAGATTCCAGCATGGTACATGGTGTGTTTATCAGGGATGGGGGAAGAAGAGTGTGACAGGTCAGCTTGACAGGATTGCTCAGTAGCGAGAAGTATGAGTCACTTGGCTCACATAGCTTGATGAGGGAGGATAGCTTCTGGGGACGGGTATGTGTCTTCTTCAGAGATTCGTAAGTCAGCTATTCAAGCCCTGCATGCAGTGTGTGGACCTCTTTGGAAAGATCCCAGTCTTAACCTTGTAAAACGTTGCTGTCACAGAACTCACTGTCTCCCAAGTTTACCTGCTCAAGCATTGTGTAACTTCAGCAATTCAGAAGGCTTTCCCCTTCTTACATTCAGCTGAGATATACTTTCTTCTCAACCCAGATTCCCAGTTTTAACCTCTGGGGCCAAACACAAGGTTTACAAGGTTATTCCTCTTCCACTTGATATGCTTTTGGAACTTAAAAATTGATACTGTGGCTTGCTGGGTTTCTTTCTAGTTCCTTCAGTTGCATGACTTAGCTTTGAATTTTCCTGGTCACAGTCTTTGGAGACACTTCTATTTCTCAGTGGTTCTCTTACTGCAGAACTGAAATGTAACGCCCTAGCGTGTCCCAGTCAATCAGGACTGCAGTTGGGGTTAGCATCTTCCTCCTTCTGGATGTGCCCCGTGTTTGTTCATCCTGTCTAAAAGGTTAATCAGCTTGCAGTCATGGCCTGCGGTGGCCTCATTCTCGGCTTCCTGTTTATGTTGACCTTTTGCATTGCCGCTCCTGAGGCACACAGTCTCCATTGCTGGTCTTGTGCAGCTGCTTTTTAAAACATGTCGGAACTGCTTGGTAGTTTTTTCTGTTGAATCTAGTATTGCTGGTCTCTTTGTTTCCAACCTGCTGAAAGCATCTTGGATGCACTTCTTGCTCAGGAAATTATTCAGTATCTCTCCCAGTTTCATGTCGTCTACTGATGAAGACAAAGCCAGTGCTGACAGATACTGAACTAGAGTTCCGAGACTTGCTACTAGAAATATTTTTGTAGGTTTAAAGTGGTGGATCTCAACCTTGAGCAATTTTGGCCTGAAGGGGACATCTGGTAGTGTCTAGAGACATTTTTGGTGATCCCCACTGGGGGTGGTGGTACTCCTGGTGTGTATCTAGTGAGTAGAGGCCGGGGTAATGGTTGAACACCTTGCAGTGCACAGGACAGTCCCTCCACAACAGTGACTTATCGGGCCCCAAATGCTAATAGTGCTGAGATTGAGAAGCCCTCGCAGATTAACGTAGTTCTACTAACAGTGTCTGTTGGGTATGCTGTTTTTAATCTTGTTATTCAGAGGTACTGTATCAGCATGTAAGACTGGGTTCTCAAAGCGTGAACTGGGCTTACCTGAGACCTTTTCAGGGATCTGTGAGGTGAGAAATATTTTTCTGATAATTGCCCTTTTCACTCTCATTGTTTACGATTGTAGGGTGGTGTTTTCCAGAGGCAGTGTAACCTGTGATATTAACACATTGAATGCAGAAGGAGATAGAGAATCCGGCTGTCTACTGTTAAGTCAGACATTAAAGAGATTTGCAAAATGTGGTACAATGCCCTTCTTCTCACTAAATTATTTTGCTTTGGAAAATAATTGTTAGTATGTAATGGTTTAGTGTTAAATAATACATATATTAAAAGTTTTAATTGTTTTACTGTCAAAATCAACGGATAATCCACACGATCAAAAGTTCTTTGGGGAAAAAAAACCGTAAAAAGTTATTTGAGATCCTCAATACTTCTCTTCTCCCCTCCTCTCCCCTCCCCTCCCCTCCCCTTCACTTCCCTCCCCTTCCCTCTCCTCTTTCTTTGAGATGGAGTCTCGCTTTGTTGCTCAGCTGGAGTGCAGTGGTGTAACATAGGCCCAGTGCAAACCTCTGGTCTCCTGGGTTCAAGTGATTCTCCTGCCTCCGCCTCCTATGTAGCTGGGGTTACAGGTGCACACCACCGTGCCTGGCTAATTTTTGTATTTTTAGTAGAGACAGGGTTTCACCATGTTGGCCAGTCTGGTCTCCAACTCCTGACCTCAAGTGATCTGCCCACCTCAGCTTCCCAAAGTGCTGGGATTGTAGGCATGAGGCGCCGCGCCTGGCCAAGATCCTCAATAATTTATAAGAGTATAAAGAAGTCTTGAGGTAAAAAATGTTAAGATCCTCTGATCTAGGCTATATTTCTTCATTTTATGTGCAAGGATATAATGTGTTAACAATTTTAAAGGCCTTGTTAGAATGCAGATGTACAGAATTTTGATGTTTCCCAGTCTGGAAGCCCTGTACTGAAAGAAATTAATTCACATGTTTCTAGTGAACCTGTAGTAGTTTCTGGTTATCTTTTTCTACATTTCCAGATGGTCACTATTTTTTAAGTAATAATCCAGAGCCTAATTTGGGATCTCCATGTAGTCAGATGGACTAAAAACTAAGCTTCAATTTCCTCTCCTCACTTTGTGCATAATTTTTTGTTGCAGTTAGGAACGAATTTTTGAAATTGCCTTTGGCCCTTTGAGCCGAGATTCTCTTTGGGACCTCAAGTGTTGGAAGCGTAGGTAACTTTACTCAGAATGTTGTGAAGGCTGCTTTTGTGAACCCTCAGTTTCTGGTATCTGAATAAGGAACAGTGCTGTTTCTTAGAGTGGATATATACCTTGATTCCCAAACATTTTTAATTTTTGAAATTAAATTTCCTATAGTTAACTAATCAAAACTTAATAGATGTCTGTGTTTTGGTCTTAGTTTAAGTATACAGTTTTTTGCTGTGTTTTCCATTCCCCCCCACTTTTTCTTGTCATGAGGTTGGAGGGAGAATGAAGTTCTGCCCTATGAATGAAGTAGGTGAGGAATATAGTGATTAAATGGTAGACCTGTGTTAATAACATGATGTTGGAGATTCTAGATATCTCTGGTCTGGTGCAACCCTTTTAGCTGAATCAGGAGACTGAGCTGTAGAGAAGTTAAGTTACTCTGTCAAGACCACAGTGCATTTAAATAGCAATGAACATTATGATCTTATGTCCCTTTATTAGTAAATTAGTAATAGGATTGTGTACCAGTGTTTAATCTCTTTAACCATTTGTTTTTTCATCTATATCATTGGAATAAAACTATCAACCTTGTAGAGTTGATCGTATTATCTTTCACACCCTTTCTTTTTTTTGTTGAAAAATTTTAGATCCACAGAAAGGTTGCAAGAATGATTAAAATAAACATTGTATACCCTATATAGTATAATTCTATTATTATTATTTTTGTTGAATAATTTGAGACTGAGTTCTTTTATATCAATTCATCCCTAAATATTTGAATACGTGTCTCCTAAAAACAAGGACAAATTCAGGAAATTTGACATGGCCACAATACTGTTGTCTGTATATCATGACTCCAAGTGTGGCCTCTAGTCCAACACATTAACATTAACGGGGAATCTGTTAGAATTGAAGACTATTGGGCTGAATCAGAATCTGCATTTGAATAAGAACACCAGGTGATTTGTGTGTGTGTAAATGTTTGAGACGTACTGCTCTAATGGTAGTCCATATTTATATTTCCCTGTTGCCAAATGACATTTTAATAGAAAATTGCCCCAATCCAGGATCATATATTGTATTTAATAATTGCCATGTCTCCTTTAATTTAGCATAGTTTCTCAGCCTTAACCTTTCATGATATTGGCACTTCTGAAGTGTACAGGACAATTGTTTTATAAAATGATCATTAATTTGACTCTTCACAATTAGATTCAAGTTAAGTATTTTTGGGAGGTACATAGATGATGCTGATCTAAGTGCGTCACATCAAGAGGCACATGACATCAGTTTGTTCCATTATTGGTGAAATTTACTTTGACCACTTGGTTGGGTGTTATTCTGGTTATTTATCAGAACATAGCAAATCACCCCAAAATTTAGTGTTTTGAAACAACCAATCTTGTTATTTTCATGATTATACAGACAAATTCAGGCAGGGTGGGGCAAATTTAGCTTGTCTCTGCTCCTTGATGGCTGGGGCTTCAGCTGGGAAATTTTGAATAGCTGTGGGCTGGAATCATCTGGAGGCTTCTGCACTCACATCTGGTGCCTAGGCTGGGCTGACTCACAGGCTGGGCTCCCCTGGGACTGTTGAGCACAACGCCTACATGTGGTGTCTTCATGTAGCTTGAGCTTCCTCACAGACATGGCTGCCTAAGGGCTCCAAGTGAGTGTTCTAGCAAATAAGCTAGAGACCATAGGGCCGTTCATGATCAAGCATCAGAAGTCATATATAGTTCACTTTCACATCAGATATTGATTGAAGCACTTAGGAGCCTGCACAGATTTGGGAAATCTGGGGCAGGGAGATAGACTCCACCTCTTGATGGAAAGAGTGTCAAAGAATTTGGGGCCTTGTTTTAAAATTGCCACAGGTAGTGACTGCTGTATTTCCTAATTGTAAATATAGCCATTTTCTCTTTGGAATTAACTGTAATCCATCAGGAGACACCCTGAGAATATTGAAGAATCCTGTTCCTTGGCATCTTTAGCCAGTTAGTTTTAGCATTCATTGTTGGTTCCTTTATGTTTATTAGTTGGGATTTGAATTACATAAAAATCTTTATGTGCTAATCTCCCAGTAACTAAACACGTAAGAATTACAGACAGTGCTGGGTTCTTAAAATCCTTTCTTGGACAAAGATAAGCATGCATGACCCAATTTGGCAGGTGGGCCATGTCTTACTGATAGAAGTGCCAAACAGTTATTAGCATGTCAACAGTAGTACAGATGAAGGCATTCTACCTTCCTATGTGTGTGGTTCTATGGCCATTATCCTGACTATTCTGCCTCCTTCCAGTTAAGGGGATGCGCCTGACAGTATGTCATTACCTCATTTATTATGATTGCAAACATTTATGTCAAAGCTGGTCCAAGGCCTAGGTGAGGTGATACCCACTGAGAGAAATCTCCCCCTGTGCTTTTGGTACATGGCTGCTATGTCTGAGCGGCAGCGAGTTCCAAACCAGTAGGTCATCCAAGAATCTAAGCAGGAACCTTTATATTTTTTAAGGTGCAGGAGCGCGGTAAAGATTATACTTTGTCATCATATGTAAGACTTCTTAAACTGAATTGCGCAGTTCACACTGAAGGAGAGGCTGGTGCCTGACACCAGTATGTGTGACCTCCACATAGACTTAAGTTGACAAGAGTGAGAGTGGGAACAGTGTGCTGTTTGGAATGTTTTTTAAAATGTATTCTTGCAGATTTTCTAAACCCTTGTTTAGAAACATTTCAATTGAATGGTAAAGTCTAGCTGTGTCCTAATGTGTTTAGAAATTGAATCTTGCCCCAAAGTTTAGTCTTAATAGATATATTAAGTTGGTGCAAAAATAATTGTAAAACCCACATTTAAACTTTTGCACCAACCCATATATTGCAGAGGCCACATCTCATGTATAACCTGGGACTGAATAAATTCTAGGAACCTGAGGTCCATATATAGTTGTATTACATATATTGACTGTTTTCTTCTTTATAATGACAAAATGTTGAAGAAAAGAAAAAAACCCTAAAGAATAGTCATCAAAATTTTATAGGAATGTTCCTGTATAGGGGATAGTGGGTATCTATCTGTTTTTGTTTTTTTTTTTAAACCTTCTTTCAAGAGCTGTTTTGTGTTTGCTAACATTTCTACAAGGAATATAATGTGTATTCATTATCACCTTTGTAACATGAATAAATTGTAATTTGGGAAAAAAATGTTTATCAATTTAAAAAAAAGCAAAGTGTTCCTATAAATTTTAGAAACAGTAAATTCAGTATGAAGACTGATAGTAATCCGCCCCCCCACCTTCAGTGCAGCCTGTCCTAAAATGCCACCATTGACCACTTTCAAAACATGAATTTGCTTTAGGCATTTTATTTTATTAGAGCTGAAATGGAAATGGAAAAAAGAAAATATTGGATTCTCTCTTAAATATGTAAGCCATTCCTGTAAATATGTGTACTTGGATTAGGTTTCACATGATTCTGATAAATACGTATACATGCCTTCAAGAGATGTGTTCTTCATTGTGACTAAAATTTGCACATTTCCTTTTGGAGAATGAATCGGTGCATGGCTTATTTTTTTCTTTCTAGGAAAAGTTACGCCTGTAATCCCAGCACTTTGGGAGGCCGAGGTGGGCGGATCATGAGGTCAGGAGATTGAGACCATCCTGGCTAACATGGTGAAACCCCGTCTCTACTAAAAATCCAAAAAATTAGCCAGGCATGGTGGCAGGCGCCTGTAGTCCCAGCTACTCTGGAGGCTGAGGCAGGAGAATGCTGTGAACCCCAGAGGCGGAGGTTGCAGTGAGCCAAGATCTCGCCGCTGCACTCCAGCCTGGGCGACAGAGTGAGACTCCATCTCAAAAAAAAATAAAGAAAAGTTACTGTAGCCTACCCAAATGACTAGGGGTCATGGCTTGTATTCCAAAAGAAAAATATCATTCATGTTGGAAATTTCATGAGATGATGAGTCAATTAGTTCTAAATGTGTTTACTTAGTTTAAAGTTTCACCAGTGTCATTTAAGGAAGACTCTTTTTTATCAGGGTTCTCACTATCCCAGGGGAGCAAATCCTCTTCTTGGGGATCCTCAGGTCTTCGAGACTGCCAGTGGTACATTTACTATGTTTTGATCTTCTGTGCTGCTAGTAGGACCCAGTGATTTTTAAGGGAGGGCTTGAGGCTCAGAAAGAAGGGTGAAAAGAGAGGAGAAAAGGAACTTCAAGAAGTTGTTACCAACACTGAAGCAGGAGGAAGAAGAGGAGAAAGAAAGGAATGTTGTGTACGGAGTATGCCTTATTGTTGACATAGAGTATATTTTATTAATGTTAGTCTAGGCATTTATTACTGAAATGTAAACTTTTTGTTTGCATGTGAGCAAGGGACACATTGAAAAAAGGCTTTGGCTTTTTACTGAGCGAAGAGTATTTGTAGACATTTAGGTTATGAAAGTCAACATTACAGCTATATTTGGAGAAGTGTATTCTTCTGACTTCGGAAATCGTATGCTGTGTTTTCCAAATGTTTGCAGGTGCAAATTGATGAAACTGCACCTGGAGTGTTTTTAAAGGTTTGCAAACCAGAAAACAACATTTTATAATTGGGGATATATGTTCACACCATGAACATAATAGTGATGCAGCTTTGGCTTAATCAGGAGAGGATCACCTGATGTAGATGGGGAGAAGGTTGATGTAGTGAAAATGTCTGTAATGCCATTTGGTTCTGAGCGTATTATCAAAGTTATTATTCCTTCTGTTGGTCTTTGTGAAATGAAACACTGGAAGAAGCAGAACACTGATGTTGCATCCCTAGTTAGTGGCACTGAAGATGCCTGTGGGTGGAGTAGGTAGTTCTGGAGTGTGTTGTACTTTATAAAGTCTGATTGATAAAGATTGTCAATATGCTGAAATCTTTAATGCAAAAACCAAAGTCGGCTATATATCACTCTATTTAGCGTATAGAGTGCTACTGAAATCAATATGGTATGTCCCACTGGAACTTGGGAAAGGGGTCTAAAAATGTTTCCTGAAATAAAACCTAAAAAAAATTTAGAAAAACAGAAACTGTACCAGTTTGGTATATTTCAGAAAAGAACTTTTTTCTTCTTTTAGTTTTAGTTGTAAACCAAAGTTGTAGTTGTTTTTTGAAAAGCGGATGCTGAGTCAGGGCCTGAACCTGTGGGACAGGTGACCACTGGCAGGGGAATGTCTCCTGTTCCTTTCTTCCCCCTCTTTTCTCCTGGTGGCCTTTCTCTAGTCTCCTGTGACATGGTAGAGAGGGCCTCATACTGATAGGTCGCAGCAGGACTCCAAACGGGACCCTTCCTATGCTCTAATGTCAGCCTCTTGCATCTGTAATGCATTGGAAATCACTTTGAGGAATTTCATCTATTCAGCAAAAACTGCCCAGAAGAGGAAGTACATGCATGAGGGGTACTTTGTTAGAAAGAAGGGGTCAAAGCTAGCAAGATAGGAAGTAGCAGTTGGCCGTGAGACCTGCTCTGGGAATAAGGCCTGACTCTGCCACTGACTAGTGGTGTGAATATGAGCAAATCTTTAACCACGGGGCCTCAGTTTGCTCAACTGTGAAATAATGGGCTTGGCCTAAGGGGTAAGTAGGATACTTTCCAGCTTCAAGATTCTGAGTTTTAATGAACCAGAACAAACATGAAACTGTAGCATATTTCCAGCCTCAAGCCTGAACCCGACTGGTATTTTACTGTCAGACCCTGTCGTCAATTCTAGTTAAATTTTCTAGAAAAGACCCATATTTAGTCATGGTGATTCAAGGACAGAGAGCTGGAAAAGGTTTTCAGTGCTCTCTCTGTGTACTGTTCACGTGGTAGCTACTCTGAGGTAAAGTTGTAGGTTGAAGTTCAGGTTACCTTGGAGCGAACCTAGTCAAACAACCCCAAGGTGATCAGGGTTTGCTTAAACCTGTAGACTCCAAAGCTCAAAGTAGTATTTGGCCATTTTGTAACTGTGCTATTTTAGAAAGAAGACTGGACATTTTATTTCTGTCCCTCCTTTCTATGTTAACTTAGGAGAGTCTGCATTGATTTCTAGCTGTCTTCTGGAAATACCTCTGTCTGCTTATGGATAAGTATAGTTCTGTGAAATAAGACATCAGCACAGAGGACATACTGTGAATGGGGCTTGGTATGGCTGGGTGATGTTGGAGGCAGTGGAACACAGTGGTCAAGACATGTACAGTGGAGTGAGGGAAGTGGGTTCAAATCTTTGTAAGTCAAGCACTTGGCATAATGTGAGGCAAGTGGCAAGTACCCAGAAGTTGCAACTGTTATTATTTGAGAACATAGGAATATACAATCATAATCTTCCTGTCATAATAAAGACCAGTGAACTTGTTGGTAGAAACATCTTTTTAAAAAAGAATTACTGGAGCTGGATGCAGTGACTCACACCTGTAAACCCAGTGCTTTGAGAGGCTGTGGTGGGAGGGTCACTTGAGACCGGGAGTTCGAGATTAGCCTGGCTGACAGAACGAGATCCTGTCTCTGCAAAAACATTAAAAATTATTTGGTTGTGGTGACACATGCCTGAAGTCCTGATTACTTAAGAGGCTGAGGCAGGAGGATTGCTTGAGCCCAGGAGTTCAAGGCTGCAGCGACCTGTGATTGTACCACTGCACTCTATCTTGGGCAACAGAGCAAGACCCTGTCTCTGAAAGAAAAAAAAATTAATGAGGGAAAAAATGCAAATTGTTTTTTCCTCTGTTCTCATAACACAACAGTCAACACAGAAAACCTCCAAGTCCAGATGTGTGGGGGTTTTCCCTACACACCAAGCAAGCAGTCAGCTCTCCAGCGAGCGCCAGCTAGGTGTCCTCCCATTCAATTCCAACACCTGGAGGTAGTGCCAGATGCCACAGATTGAGGGCTTAGTCCCCAAGACTGCCCCCTTTTCAGATGCTAGTCGCGAATCTGGGCTTCCAGAAATTCTGACTGACTGGCTTCCACTTGGGGTTCCCACAACCCCTGCTTTGGTTTCGATTAATTTGCTAGAGTGGCTCACAGAACTCGAACACATTTATCGATTTAGTATACAGGACATTGTATGCTTTGGGAGGCCGCAGCAGGCAGATCACTTGAGGCCAGGAGTTTAAGACCAGTCTGGGCAACATGGTGAAACCTCATCTCTACTTAAAAAAACAACAAACAAACAAACAAACGAGCTGGATGTGGTGGTGCATGCCTGTAATCCCAGCTACTCGGGAGGCTGAGGCAGGAGAATCGCTTGAGCCTGGGTGGCGGAGATTGCAGTGAGCCAAGATTGTGCCACTGCACTCCAGCCTGGGGGACAGAGTGAGCCTCTGTCTCAAGAAAGTAAAGTGAATGAATGAATGATATTGCTAGGGATACAGATAAAGAGATGCATAGGGTGAGCTATGGAGGAAGGGGTGTGGAGCTTCCATGCCTCCCCTTGGTGTACCACCCTCCAGGAAGCTCTGTGTTCAGCTCTCCAGAAGCTTTTCATACCCTATGGAGAGTTCATTGGATGGGCACGACTGACCACAAAGCGGAAATATAGTTGTACAGAAAGGGTCTGATCTAATGCTAATGGACTGAAAGAGAAACCCAGCAACGCCTGACTGTTCAGATTCTTCTTGGCCTCTCTGTGCAGCATTCCTTCCTCCAGAATATAGAGCAAGACGCCTTCTGAAATGGAGGTCTTATGACCTAAAGTCAGACAAGGAAGGTCAGAGGATTTATTTTTTTAATAGAAGATTCGAAAATAAAATCTGATTAAATTTAAGTCAAAACAACATCAGATCGTTACACATCAAATAATTCATTCCAAAGCTAAACAGGTAAAACTTTCTTTAGGTATAGACAGTACCTGATACACCCTCACTTGTATCAAAGGTTGTGTGCTACTTTTTCTTTTAATATAAATAATTAATAGGTAAGCCAGGAAGGCCAGTTCTTTAATGCAGGGGAAGATACCTGCCTTGGGGAGAGCAGAGAGAGATTCTGTTTTCTGAGGCCTGCTTCTAAGGTCTAAAGCATCCCAACATTATAATGAGAGCTGTGACAGTGATGAGCCAGTAACCATAAATATGTATGTGTGTGTGTATGTAAAGGAATTCAGGTAGAGGAAGTGTGATATCATTACATACATAGATACTGTGGACTTACAGTATTTATTAATTCAGTTCAATCAAATGCTTCAGGTTTAAGTTGTGTGCTAAAGCAGAATTTTCAGAGACTGTCTTATATCCTGTTATTGGCAAAATATTTCTGGCAGAAGTGGTGCAGTCGTTTCCACATGTGGCCCCTGGTAGCAGAGCCTGAAGGACTTGGGGAGGGATTTGTATAAATGGCTGAGTCCCATGGGCATAAACATCCATTGTGTTGTGTCTGAGGAATCTGTAACTCTGAACAGTAGTGCCAGACTGCTGTTTGTGCTGGCACTCTTAGGAGACCCGAGTAAGCAAGCACTTCCTTACCTGGCATGCCTACACGTGGAGTGTTTTTTGTCATTGGATTGTCAGACTTGAGTTTTTCTTATGTTGTAAATACGTAGGTGCTGTGAAAAAATTTTCACCCTGGGGGGAATAAAAGTTTTGAATAGATGTAATCTCTTGATTCTCAATATTGCTTAAGATAAGTTCATCTCTCCTAGAACAAAGGCAGTGAGAGGTGTGATGTCAGGAAAGTTGAGAGAGCTGGGTAATCTTAGAAGGAGACCTGGGCACTGAGAGGAATTTACATCCATGCAGTGGTTCTAGAATTGGCAAATCAGTATTATCTTTAGAGATGACACACATCTTGGCAATGTAGAACAAGATAAGCTACATTTTATCTTCTAGAATTCGATTGCCAAAATCACAGGTCAGAATTTTAAAGTAAATAGTTTTACTATTTCCTCTTCTTGTAGATCTAAAAACAGTGTCCCTTTAAGTCATTCCTGGTGTTTCAGAGAGATCATCAGAGCATGGCTTTGTATCAAAAAAAAAAAAAAAAAAGGCTTCAGAACTGGGGCATTGGAAGACAAAGTAAATGCATATAAAGGTAATGTATTCTCAGAACATGTAGAAGGGGATGGTGAATTTATGTAGCTATTCCCCATTTTACTCTTTCTAAACAGATAGAAGATAGTACTAGCTGGTAGTATTTTTCCCTAAGAATTAAATGTTGTTTGTTTCATAAACCTATAATATTTTTATAGTTTGGCAGCAGTGACTTTGGAATGAAAGCCAACTTCAGATGCCAACTCTACCATTTTGAAACCGTAGAGACTTGTGCTAATTGTTTAATTTTTGAGCTTTGCTTATTTGTAAAATGTGTAGAACAGTATATTACCTCAAAGGCTGCTGAGACTACTAAACTGCTTATGAGAAAGCTTGCTACCTAGTAGGTGTTTATTAAATGTTAAATGTATTAAATGAATTAGGAAGTATTTTATATCCAAAATTTTGGTGCTAGAGTACAGAAATAAATACAGGAAACAATTGTTTGATTCCAGGTTACTTGGGAATTTTGTAAAGGTGCTCCATTTGTTACTTTTCTTTAGTCCATTGCTTGATGTCCTTTTCCATAGCACTTTAGAATAACTTGGCTCAGAGCACTGAATTTGGGGAATATTCAAGACCCCAAGAAATTAGTGCCCTCTAAAATAACAGTTGAGTGGAGTCATGAGGGTCTGAATTCATTTTTATAATTATTTACTATTGCAATTATATTATGAATACAAATAGCTACCATTTATTTCTGCCTACTGTGTGCCAGGCACTGTACTGAACACTTTATAAACATTATGTCACTTAATCCCTATAGTACAAGCATTATGGTTCTCATTTCACACCTGTAATCCCGGCACTTTGGGAGGCTGAGGTGGGCAGATCATGAGGTCAGGAGTTAGAGACCATCCTGACCAACATGGTGAAACCCCATCTCTGCTAAAAATACAAAAATTAGCTGGGCATGGTGGTGCACACCTGTAACCCCAGCTACTCAGGAGGCTGAGGCAGGAGAATCGTTTGAACCCAGGAGGCAGAGGTTGCAGTGAGCCAAGCCAAGCTGAGATCACGCCATTGCACTCCAGCCTGGGCGACAAAGTGAGACTCCACCTCGGGGGGAGGGGGGGAGTCTAACCTAACCTTCCATAGCTGTTAGGATTTAAAAGCCAGGATAGTGCTATCTTAGATGAGCATCTGTGATTTGCTGCCCGTGTTAATCGGGATGATAGCTTAGCTTTCTGAAGTGCTAATACAGGTTGAGTATCCCTTCATGGAAATTCTTGGGACCAGAAGTGTTATGAATTTCAATTTTTTTTTAAATTTTTGAATATTTGCATTACGTGTAATAGTTGAGTATCCCAAATCTGAAATTCAAAATGCTCTAATGAGCATTTCCTTTGAGTGTCATGTCAGCGCTCAAAAGTTTCAGATTTTGGAGTGTTTCAGATTTCAGATTTTTGCATTTGGGATGTTCAGCCTATACAACATAGAACTTATTGAGGGTGTGGTGTGTGTTTAGAATCTTTGACATATTTTATACCTCATTAGGACTTGGCAAGGTTCAAGAAATTGATTATATATGTACAGTGCCAAATTTTATGAAATAATTTTTCTGGTTTTTTTTTCCCCTTTACCTTTTAAGTTCTGGGGGTACATGTACAGGATGTGCAGATTTGTTACACAAACGTGTGGCATGCTGGTTTGCTGCATGTATCAACCCATCACCTAGGTATTAAGCTCAGCATGCATTAGCTGTTCTTCCTGATGCTCTCCCTCCCCCTGCCTCACTGATAGGCCTCAGTGTGTGTTCCCCCATGTGTCCATGGTTCTCATCGTTCAGCTCCTACTTATAGGTGAGAACATGCGTTTATTATTATTATTATTATTATTATTTTCCTTGCATTACTTTGCTGAGGATAATGGCTTCCAGCTCCATCCACGTCCCTGCAAAGGACAGGATCTTGTTCATTTTTATGACGGCATAGTATTCTATGGTATATGTATATACACCACATTTTCTTTATCCAGTCTATTATTGATGGGCATTTGGGTTGATTCCATGTCTTTGCTATTGTGAATAGTGTTGCAGTGAACATACACATGGCGTGTATCTTTATAACAGAATGATTTACATTCCTTGGGCATGTACCTGGTAATGGGATTGCTGAGTCAAATGGTATTAATATTTCTGTTTCTAAATCTTGGAGGAATCACCATGCTGTCTTCCACAATGGTTGAACTCATTTGCACTCCCATTTTCTGGTGTTTTGATAATTGACTTTTGTTCATCCAAGACAAGTATAAAATAACAGTGGAATACCTGTATCTAAATCATTGTTTCTTAGTCTTGACTATACAAAAGAATCACCTGAGGAGCTTTAAGATGTAAACCAAAGAAAACAAAACAGACTCCAAAGCTTGGTCCTCATTCCCAGATACTCTGATGTGAGCTAAACAGTGCCTTAAGTCTTCTGGAGACTAACCTGGCTTGGGCCCAGCCCTGAGATTTGGACTGAGGTGCTGGGAAGGACTGAGATCAGTCCTCTGCAGGGTCTCATTTTGCTTGGTAGTCTGGCTCTGCAGTTTGGGGTGGCCTCCACACCTCACCCCTCCACACCCTTTCCCCAATACCCTCACTTCAAACTGGAGGAAAGAGGTGGGGCAGTTTTCACCATTTGCATTGTTCCGGTCAGTATGATCCTCTGAGAGGGTCTGTTTGGAAGGTTATCATCTATCTATCACCAGTTGTTGGGATATAACTTTTTCTTTGCTAATTTATGCTTTGGATATACTGGCTGTGTGTATGGCTTGGTTTTCTATTCTGGTGACATCCTAGAGGCATCTGCCATGTTTGTAAACATCAAACATATTAGTAGGTAAGCTGGGGAGCTGTTTTAAATGTCACAGGTGCCATTTTTTTTCAGTGGAGTCTTGTTTCCTGGCTTTTCTTCTCTCCTTCACTGTTATGGGACTTCTCAACTTAACTGCTCTCCTGTTCCCACCACCCCACAGCCTTCTTACATCTGAACAATGACACATGGCAGTAAATCCAGCTGTGGATGATAGTCCAGGCAGCAGAGGAGTTTTCAGGCAGATAAGTAGTTCAGTGTTGGCCAGATGGGCCTATTGGAACACAGATTTTGTGGAAACATGCTGTTAGTAGGTTACCAGTTGGAGCAATAAATTAAATTTTCGCTAGTACATATTTGTCTACAGTAACTTAAATCATTTTTTTAAAATTTCATTTACACATGAGGGGGCAGTATGGGACTATAAAGCAAATGTTCTCTTTGAAATAGCTTATTTTTATTGGTATGTAATAGTTTGAAGGTGCAAACTTTTAGACTGTGCAATTAAAACTGCAACATCGTTGTTAGTTGTTCAGTGATACGTATATGTAAGTGATACACCCTCACTTGTATGGAAGGTTGTGTCCCACTTTTTCTTTTAATATAAAAAATATAAAACAGTGAGACATTCTCAGAGTGCTTTTTGTTTTTAAATTATACACGTGCAGAATGTGCAGGTTCTGGGATACATGTGCAGAACGTGCAGGTTTGTTACATAGGTATACATGTGCCATGGTGGTTTGCTGCATCCATCAACCTGCCCTCTAGGATTTAAGCCCCGCATACATTAGGTATTTGTGGGTTTTATATTCATGTTTTGTTTAAAGCTAACTGACTTTCTTCCTGTTTTCTGCTTCCACCTGAGGAACGTCAACCCTTTAGAGATGCAGCTTCTATTACGTTGCTATCTCTAATGTATTTTACTTTATGACTTTATTGAAGGATGAAGGGCCTGCAGCGTTGCTGGAAGGAAGCCTCTAAACTGGGATCTCGCAGCTATGGAGGGTCTATTATCAATCACCTCCGTATGATATGCTTTCCTTTGTGGCACAGATTGCTTTTCTCAAAATTTGCTAAGCAAAGGAGCAGCACATTTTAATTAATGTTATTATTACTGATCTATGAATGACATTGTAGATAAATCAAGGTGCTAATATTCTGGGTTTCATAAATGAAAGGGGAAATAAAAGAGGAGTTAGAGGGTATTAAATGAATTGATAAAATCTAGAAAACATTTTATGAAAATGTAAATGGGAAGCTAGAAAGGTAATTTCATAAGCATAGGCTATTTTAAATGTGTAAAAGTATTTGCAGTCATATGTTTCTGTTTACGTAGTTTGGAAAAAATTGAGGCCAACGTTTTGGTGTAAATATAACCTTCTGTAAAATTTAATGAAATACTTATTTTTAATGTTTTATCCTGGCTGCTTCCTTTGGAGATGAAGGGCTGTGGTACTGTCTATATCAGCTAACGATAGTTTTACTTGTTTAGTTTTGGAATGAATTATTTGATATATAACAATCATATAACAATCTGATATTGTTTTGACTTAAATTTAATCAGATATTTTATTTTGGAATCTTCTGTTAAAAAAATAAAAGGCTATGACCTCTTCCCTTCATTTGAAGGAATGAATTTTGGGCTCTAGCCTGTCTTGAATGAACTCCAGATCAAATGTTGTGGTGCTCATTTACTGGAGTAACACAAAGGTTTCTGTTCATGGTAAATAATTCCTGTCCTTTATGCTTTGATGGCAGATTTTTCGGACGCCGCCTGATACCACATTCCCTGAGCCCACCTGCCTGTCAGCATCACCCCCAAATGCGCCACCAAGGCAGTCAAAGAGACAAGGCCAGAGAACCAAGAGGCCCGTGGCCGTCTACAATCTTTGTCTGGAGCTGGAAGATGGTAAGATGTTAATGATATTTTTTGCTTGATAGCATGTTGAGAGTATGACATATCATATGTCCTCAGGGCAGGCCACAGTTTTCTCTCATCTGTGTTTTAATTTCTTCTTCCCTTAAGATTATACTTTTGAGATTTACAGGGAGGGTGAAGCTTTTTTGTAAGGGAGAAAACTCAAGTTTCGGTTTTGTGTTTGTCTTTGTTATGCATGGTTCTTTTTTTATTTTTAAAAGGCAGCTTAAATTTCTTTTTCGGGAGACTTGTGTGACCTCCTGTGAGGTTACATAACCCTGAGACAAATGGAAGGGGAACTAAAATTAAAGCAGATCTTTTATGAGAGGAGCGGATGGAGTCTCATGTTAAATGCATCTAGATTAAAGGCACAGTTCACCATCACACCGGGGTTTACGGCTTGTGTGCCTTACTTGCCCCATTTTTCTGACTTGCTCATCAGGCACAATGCTTCATCTTATGGCAGGGGTGGCAAGTTGACCTGCCTACCTGGGCCAGGCCTGTGGGAACTGGGCTGCAGTGGAACTCTGGCCAGTGGAAGTTCTCACGTCCTATCCGAGCCACCCTGTTCTAGGTGATCATTGCCATGTGGCTCTGTTGTTTCAGTGTTGCCAGATTGCCCAATTTTTACAGAGCCTAGAAATCTGAGTTTCCAACACTGATCCATACAAAACAAGACTGGGAGCCGTGCACAGGCCTCCCATTGCTGATTTGTAATCATGTGGTTATTGGTGTGGAGAATAAGATGATTCTGGTATCCAAACCTGCATTTTCAGTACGCAGCCTAAAGCTGTGACTCGTCTTGTGAGGCCTTCCTCTTATTGAGAACATTTGCTGAATTTGAAACTAGTCTTCATTCTTCTTCTAGTCCTCTTTTTTTAAGAAAATAATCTTTCATTTATTATCCTCGAGCTACCCAGGTTACCTTAGTTGGGAAATGTGAGATTAGTAGAGTGACGAAGGGGATGAGGATGGGGACAAATACAATGCCTTCATCATAGGCAGCTGCATGCACACATGGCCAGCTGGTTAATATCCAGAGATCCATGCAAGCAGGTGACAACTGTCTTCAGCTTGCCTGACTTAGAGGTATCTCGAGGAAGACTCAGAATGCCTCCTGTAATGACACAGGGGGGCTAAAATGTGGGATTCTTTTATATTGCTTAAGACAAAGGTACATATGATACAAATATTAGTTTTACAATCGGATAATTTCCAGAGGAAGGACATGAATCATTACAATTAAGCTATAATTTCAGTACTTCCTTTTAGACACTCATTTCAACTTCTGATCCTAACTAACTTTTTTCTTCTCTTTCTCACGTTCATTCTTTCTCAGCAGAGTTGTCAATAGGAGTAAAAGTGACTGGTTTGAATTGCACCTTCTCTTACATCTCACTTGTCCTCTGATGGAAGTGTTAATAAATAGTGAAATAAGCAAATGTTGGAAAGTAGGAAAGGAAAAAGAAATCAAGAAGACACAGAATACCTCAAATGGCTCTTTGGCCCTTGAGCAAAATGGAATTGACTCTATTTCATGAGGTAGATGAGTAAGGAAGGACATTTTGGTCTTAGGATCACATCTATTATTTTGATGTTTTTAGCAGTGGGATCGTAATATCCGATCAAATTTATTTAGTGGATTAACCTTTTGATCATTGGATTGCTAAGTGATTATTAATGGTAAGAAGCTTCTGTAGTGGTATTTAGCACATCTCTCTTATGGGAACATTCAAGCTAGTGTGCAGTCATAGCCTTCCTAACTTGTAGGTGATAAAATAATTCGTTAAAATTGCTTGATTTTTAAGGGAAAAGATTGTCAGATGTTCAACTTCTTTAGTCTTGTTTTTATGTTCATTATATGATGTTTTGTTCTACATTTTGTATTTCGTGAAGTATTTTATAGCTTTATATTCATCCTTGGTTACAACATTGGGATTTTTTTTTTTTTTTAAGTTGTCAGAATCAGGAAAACTCTTAAGTTTGGTCATAGTGTGATTTTTATCTTATCTTAGAGGTTATATGATAAGATAAAGCAACTTAAAACTGTTATTCTCCCTTGCCCTCAGTTTTTTGTAGTTAAGATTTAGTTGTGTGAAAAAATAGTTATTTCAGAGAGAACAGAATAGGGTCTATATTTTGTCATAGGCTTTTATATTTTACATATTCTAAAAAAGGGAAAGTGAATACATTTATTGGAAAGGAAGTATATAGGGAAAGAATACTAAAAACAACTATTTATGTTATTGAATGTCACTTAGCATATTGAAAACTTTACTTCCAAAAGAGGATGTATTCTTGTCATTAGGACTTACTTTTTTTTTAAGTAGCTTGAATCATGTAATTGTCAAAACAACTTGAAGGTTTCAAAAAGTTTAATTTTTTTGTATATTTTTCTTATTGTTAATAGTGAAGTGACTTCCCATGTTAATCTAGTTTGGGTTAAAATATGCGTTATTATAGACAACTTTGGTTGATTATTTTTCCAAATGTTCTAGTTTATATGGGACAGATAGAAAATGTGTATACAAATATGCTTCTCTCTTTCCTGCCCCTGCCCCTTGACTCATTGTAGTATAAGTTAAATTTGATTTAATTAAATCCAGGACGAATAGTTTTTGCTTATAAGTTAGGTAGACTATCTGCCAAGATTCGAGGAACTGGATTGGATGACTGGAGATGTTCTTCAGCCCTATGATTTGGTCAGAGATTTGGTATTTGAGTGAAGTGGTTTGTGGTGTGTTATTTCTTCTTCTACACTGAGTAGAGTATGAAACTGTGTGATGTCCCAAACAGCCAGTCTTGGAACACACTCGGAATTGGTTTCAGTTCAACATCAGGCAGATCAAAAAAGCATCAGTGAAGAGTCAGCAAGCCTGTTAGCATGTGTCACGGTAGGATGGGCCTGTGGAAAACCGAGCATGAAGCCGGAGGGGAGATCCTCTGCTGGGAGACATGTTTTCTGTTACGTTCATTCAACCTCACCCCTACTCCCAATTGAGAGATGACCAGTTTAACTAAATACACCGAGTGTCTTTTACTTCAGTAAAGACTTCCATTGGCATTGGCGCATTTAGCCATACTGTGTATGCTCATTATTTTTCTTTGTAATATGTGATTAAATGATATTAAACTTATTTGCAAAAGACTTTAAAATTCTAGTTACTTGCTTAAGGTTCTTTATTCATGATTAATATGAACTAAAATGGATGTAATATCTGGCTTGTTTTCTTAAATTAGAGCAGCTGTTAAATCTTTGTGAGATTCTCATCTTTTATTATTTTGTTGAAGCCATATTGCTCAGTTTTCATATAACATTTAATCTCACGAACATCAAAGCTGAGTAGATTTGGCTAAGTCAGTTATGAAAAAGCAAAATATGAGGTAGGCTGCTAAGTGCTAAAAAGATTAGAAATCAAAGGTTTGCTTTCATTTCATTTTCAAGTTTTATCCTATGTTTTATTTCTTTAGAACTAGTGAGATGACTCTAAAAATGTTAAATATATGTTATGTGTTTGTTTTCTCCTGCCCCCACTCCAAGTGCGTGTCCTTATAATCTCTGACATACAGAGGGGCTGTTGTGTTTATTGTAATTCCCCCAAATACAAGGAAAGTTCAGGAGGCTATGTGAGATCAAAGGGATCTTTGTTATTTTTCATTCAAGGCAGAAGAAATTTTAAGCAAAGGTTTGGGGAGTCAGGGAGAAGAGGATTACCATCTGAATCTCTTTCTTCATGCTAGCTCTAATTTTAAACAGAACTAGACATTTACAGAACTAGGTTTTATATGTATCTTCTTGTGTAATTAAGTATTCTTCGCCTGTCTTCTTTTGTAACATGATATAGCAGCTTACTTATTTAGGCAACTTAAAAAAATATGACTTATAGTGAGTTGAAAACAAAATCATCTTGCAAGCCAATTGGCAAGATTTAATAACATTTGAGTGTTGGTCTTACTTGGGTATCGTCGGGTTGGCACTTTCACATTTGGATCATGAATGTGCTAACTGCAGCACATTTTGTTGAGCATGTGTTATTGTAGTCCTACAGCGTGGTAGATACCATGATGAGGATACAGAGCCTTCTCAGCAAAAAGTGAAAATACTGTTGAGCAGGGCAGAGATGGATAAACAATGACACGTGATCATTTCCTTGGGTCCTAAGTAGGAACATATCTTGATCTAGATGAGTCTCTAAAATCAGAGTAGGACAAATAAGTCATATATAGATGTCCTTTCAGCCTGAGTAATATCAAATTAGAACTTTGAATAATTAGCTAAAATTTAATTGTCACATGTCAACGAGAGCAATGCTAATGATATAAATGAGCCGTCTTAGGGTAGGTTGAAAGAGTCTGGTTTGATTTTGAGGCATGAGCCAGAGAATAGAAAATTAGAAAGCAGGCCACTTTGTGGTCTTTTAAATGTAGATTTTAATTCTAAACAATGGAATGCTGTTAGCCATTTGGAAGTTGTTTTTGCCTCTACCATTTATTAGTGGTTTTTATTACACTAAATATGAAAATCAGAATTATACCACGTATCTATTGAAGAGCTTTTGTATGCTCCACATCCTGCCACATACAGTTTTTCTTCTCAAGGAGCTGATTTTGTATTCCCATTCTATTTGTCACTGCAGTGAAATAAGAAACAATGTGGCAATGAGTACCCAGTGCTAGCTCTGAGGAAGGGAAGTCTGTAGGGGAGGCTTTCTGGTTTCCTTAAAATGAGCTGTTTTGGCAGTTGTGTGGGAAAGGGTTTCAGGTAAGGGGAGTAGCGTGACTGAGGCATAGCAGGAGCAGATGTGAGACTCTGCTGATTAGAGCCAGGTGTGAGACTCCCTGATTAGAAGGGGACAGCGTTGGCGGTTGTGAATGATAGGTGGACCTAATGTGGAAGACTTAGACTCAGGAGAGACAGCCTAGGGGACAGATGGGTGCATTGGAGCCTGGGCTGGGGAATATGTATCCTGACTCTGTACTCATGGACAAATTGCTTACCTTCTCTAAATCTATTTTATTAGCTACAAAATCAGGTTGGTAATAGTATCTACCACTGAGGATGGTTGAGAAGGTTCAGTTGTTAATGTGTTTAGCCTAATGTCTGGCACATAGTAAGCACTCGAACTATAGCTGCTGCTGCAGGGTAGTACTCTTAAAGCCAGGGAAAGTTGCTTTAGGTTTAAAATGATAAGAGGAACCACTGCATATTTTTCAGCAAGGGAGAAGAGTTGTAACATTTGGAAAATAATATTTAAGAAACTTAATCTGTCTTAATCTGCCAGTAGGAATCTGAAAGGCAGCCATGGTAAAAGGCTGATGAAGTAATTTAGGCTGAGGTTGAAGTGGGCTTGAATTAGCACTAGGAAGCAAAAATAAAATGGATATCTGTGAGAGATGTTAAAGCAAATCAGGGACTTCTGAACTGACTAGATGTGGAGATCAAGGCAGATAAAGTGGACATTATTCACCACAGATTAAGCTCATAGGTAAATCTGTCATTGTGTTTATGTTTTGTTTTGTCTTCAGTTTTTTCCTTGCAGCTTAAAATAGACCATCTTTCCATCAAAAGGAAGGAAGCATGCCATTTTGTTAGTGTGTTCAATATGTATTCTCATATGTAACTGCTTTGAAAAATAGGTTTAGTAAAAAATGGTGTAGAATGTCTTGGTATAAAAAGTATACATGGAAATAGTGTATATGGAAAGTCAGTGGAAAGAGAGAAATAGTAAGTTGTTACTAAAATGTTCCATCTACTTAGAAAAAGAACAGTCTTATAACCATGAGCAAAGTAGAGCTCATTTTCTCCAGTTTTCCTCACAGGTGCATATATCCATGTTCATCCGTAGGCTCGTATTAAGGGGTGGGAGGCCACTCATTCTAGGGAGACCCTTCATTAGAAGCCAAGGATGGGTAGTTCACATTCACGGCAGTGGCGCACCCTGTAACCTCAGTTCCCAAGAGAGCATCTGTAGAATGCCCCTTTATGAGAATGTGTTTTCACAAGTGAATTGTAACTACTCTGTCTTTCCCACAATGTTAGCAGGACACAAACTATGTGGAGGTGTGAGAAGTACCACTGGAAAACCATTGTTGGCATGGATTTTCGTCAACATTCTGTAGCTATTGATGTTTCTTGTAAATATGCATCAGCTCGATGCAGAATTATAATCAATCCAGGTAACTGAACAAGCAGATCTTTGTCTTAAGATTGGCAGTCTGTCTTTTCTCCATTCTTACCAGTTTTTTTTTGGCATGGCATTTCATGGGTGGGCTCTGGGTAATAACTTCCCAAGCCTGGAAGCCCCTTGCCATCCCCTCACAGCAGTGTTAGGATTTCTTGACATGGAATTACTGTGTTGTGAAGTTTAAGACCAGGCTTGAATGTGCGACAGTATATGTAGACAGATTATTTCTTAACTCACTTTTACAATGATGAGATCAATGGGTTGGAAAAGGCAGCCAGAAGATTCAGGGCTGTAATTGAGTTGTGGTGTGCCTGGAAATTATGTGGGATGCCTCCCCTGCGTTGGTGTCTCCCCAGAAACCTCCTGTGAGGCTCAGCAACCCCACCCCCCCCCCCCCACCACAGTGCTAGTGACAAAGTGAAAGGCAACTTCTATTGCTTCCTATGTAATCTTAACTGTGCTTCTGTGTGGGATGAACATTTCCCCCTTTCTCTGGAGGAGGAAAAAAAAAAGCTTATTTAATGCCTTTAAAAAAATACATAGCTGCTTCTATGGTGAAAATAAGTTCATGGCAGGTAACTCAGATTTATAGAAGAGAGAAAAATTCTTTAAAGCTTGTCTCCCTGTGGAGTGGGTTTTTTCTTCACTTCTAATAGCTTTTATTTTAATTTCTAGTTCTGAATTCAAGCAGCTGTCACTCTCTTTATAGCCCCCTTTGAAACTCTTGTGGCGTAGGAGGTAGCTGGGCTGTCTAAGAAACATCTTTTCAAACCAACCAAAGTATTGTTTATCCTGAATGAAATGGAATTTTAAGGCTGTCAAGAGTGACTGATTTAAAACGTTTTCTTTGATAGCCAGGAAGATGAGCAGAAATCTTGAGGGAGACGGTGTTTCTCTGTGTGACCAATTCCAAGTAACTTCTATGGCTCTGAAAACTCTATGGCCCATGATTAAAATGACCATGATCTAAGAGTGTTGTGTGCAATTAATAGAACAAAGCCAACCTGCGGCCAGTTAATTTTTACTTAATGATTTGTTACCAACTGTTGAGGAAAAAGAAATGATGCAAGACTGAGGCAGTGCCAGAGAACACTCCTTGTATTTATCATGAGTTGTCTCCAGTTGGCTTTTCTTAGGTCTGGGTTGTGTCTTTGCAACCTGGTTCCCTCTGCATGCTCATTCTACCGTTCTCTGTGCCCTCCTAAGCTGTATTAAGAAGGGCTACAGGGTCACCTTTAGATGGGGGGGGGGACCCTTTAAGCCTATGAAAATGAAATTTGGGGTCAGGCTCAGTGGCTCACTCCTATCATCTCAGCACTTTGGGAGGATCACTCGGGCCTGGGAGGTTGAGGCCGCAGTGAGCTGTGATGACACCACTGCACTCCAGCCTAGGTGACAGATCAAGACCCCATCTGCAACAACAAAAAAAGAAAAAAAAAAATTTTGAGACTGGCATTTTGGGTCTACTAATAGTTTTTAAAATCAGCAGCACAAGTTTTTGAGCATGAAATATGATTATGGTAATGGGTTTTAGTTTTCTCTTTAAAGAGGAATAGTGATTAAGTTTCTGTTTATTATCTTGGCTATTGAAAAGGTATACTCTTTTTCTTAAAATCTTTAGTAGTGCATGCAGGAGCATGATACAAAATTCAGAGAGTAATAACTTTGAACAGTTACGTATTAGCATGTTATATACCGAGTACTGTTATTGGCAATAGTTACTAAACTTAGATAATATCCAGAACAATCCTATGGGTAGTATTATTGTCTCTATTTTATAGTTCAGGAAACTGAGGCATAGAGAAGGCCAATAACTCACCCACATCTGTGACAAAGCTAGGATGGAACCCAGGCAGTCTGATTCCAGGATCTGGGTTCTTAAGTGTTCTAGAGTGCTGAACATAAAGGCAACTGTGAACTTCTCTTCCCTGGAGCCAACAGACATTGCCATTTGTCTTGTGAGTCTTTCAGAGATACTCTGTGCATGTCTTTTCGTTCTGTTCTGTTCTTTTCGATGGAGTCTCGCTGTGTCACCCAGGCTGGAGTGCCGTGGCGCAATCTCTGCTCACTGCAAGCTCCGCCTCCCGGGTTCACACCATTCTCCTGCCTCAGCCTCCCAAGTAGCTGGGACTACAGGCGCCCGCCACCAAGCCCAGCTATTTTTTTTTTAGTTTTTAGTAGATATGGGGTTTCACCATGTTAGCCAGGATGGTCTCGATCTCCTGACCTCTTGATCCACCTGCCTCGGCCTCCCAAAGTTCTAGGATTACAGACGTGAACCACTGCGCCCGGCCTACTCTGTGCATTTCTAACAATGCTGTTTATTTTTTAATTTTAAGAATGATTCTTAGTTTTTCCATTTAAAAAAAAAAAATGGTTAGGGTTGTAAGGGAGTCAGAGCCGTGGTCTTGATCCAGGAGATAAAGGAGAAGGAAGAGCCAGAGAAGACTATAGTTTTAAATATGGGACGTAAAACACTGTAACAAGCATGGGCCCTCCAGGAGAGAAGTCTAGGCCTGTTTTTTATGAGACACGGGGGAGGGAAGTGACCCATTTTATTTCAGTGATACTAAGTACTGCAAAAGCACGTTATTGTAATTTATGCCACCACTTATCTAAATGAACAAACAACTGGTTATAGATTGGTTATAGTGAGGATATCTCAGGTACCTGATACTTTAACAGGCTATTAGAAATTTAGAAAGTGAACACATTTTGGAATTTGATGCTGCCTGAATTTGATATGAGATTTTGCTGTTACTTTTCTGTTTTCTCCTCCCACTTCTCTCCCCTTCTTTATTAAAATAATTAAATAAATAATATATTCCAATGTTTGAAAATTCAAAAGTATAAAAGATACAAAGTGGAAAGATCTATTCCATCCCATTGACTCAGTGCCTGCATCTGCAAGCCAGATCTGTAACCATGGATGTTCATGGGTTGAAGCACATGAAATTGCTATCTTTTAGGTCAAAAATTATCTAATATCAGCAATTTCAAATGCTCCCCCCCATATTATAGGCCACACATAATCATTGAGAATTTCATGTAGTTCAACTTGTAGTTTCTGAAATCCTTCTAGAGTTGAGATGTACATTGGATTGATGATCAGTTATTAGCAAGTTTGTGCCTTGTGAAACTGCTGTTGGTATATGCCAAACATGATTGAATATCATCATTTTTATATAGTTCAACCTATAGTTTCCTATCCTTCTAGAATTCTTTATGCTTATATACAGTTGTATTAGGGTTCTGTACAGAGACAGAATGAGTAAGATAGATGTATATATTGAAGGGGAGTTTATTAAGGAGTATTGACTCACATGATCACAAGGTGAAGTCCCACAATAGGTCATCTGCAAGCAAGCTGAGGAGCAGGGAAGCCAGTCCGAGTCCCAAAACCTTAAAAGTAGGGAAGCTGACAGTGCAGCCTTCAGTCTGTGACTGAAGATCCGAAAGCCGACTGGCGTAAGTCCAGGAGTCCAAAAGCTGAAGAACTTGGACTCTCATGTTCGAGGGCAGGAAACATCCAGCATGGGAGAACGAAGGCTGGAACACTCAGCACGTTAAGTCCTTCCACCTTCTTCTGCCTGCTTTATTCCAGCTGCTCTGGCCACTGATTAGGTGTTAATCTCCTTTGGCAACACCCTCACTGACACACCCAGGAACAATACTTTGCATCCTTCAGTCCAATCAAGTTAACACTCAGTATTAACCACCACAATAAGCAAATAGGAATCCGAATTCTTATTTACTCTCTTCTGCACTGAAAAGTCAGTTTCATACCTTTTTTATTTTTTAAAATTTTATAGTATATCTTGTGTTGCTTTTTATGTCAGTACAAAGAGGCCTTTCTCCTTTCTTCACTGCTGTATAGTATTCTTTGCATTCTACTGTATGGATGTACTTATAAGAGGACTTTGTATTCTACAGCCCAGCCAAACACAGTCAGATGATGCAGGTGTCTTACTTATCACACATAGGCCTCTTGCCATCCTGGGATGATAAAGATGTGTCCATAGAAATAATGTACAGTATACTTTTGAATGAAAAAAGCAAGTTTTAAAATGGAGTTTTCAAAAATATTCTTTTAAAGGAAAAACTATATATTTAAATATACTATAAGCATACAAGTACATCTGGAAAAATAATCAGTTATAACAATGGTTATCCTTAGGTGGTAAGAGTTAGTGATTTTCTTTATACATATTTGTATTTCATATCTTGTCTATAGTGTATTACTTATAATACATACATATAAATACACACATACACACATACCGCATACATTTATATGTGTTTAGTTTACAAACGTTTCAACTTAACTCTGAAGCAAGCTGTGTTTCATACTGGTGTGTTGGGTATACGTTTAAAATTTTGAAATGGAAGGATTGAGAAGCAGAGTCTAGAAAGAAAGGGGATGGAGTCCCTTTAGCATGAGCTGGCCTGGAGAGACTTCATTGGCACTGAGAATGACTGTCTCTCACTGCTTAGTGTTTTCCTGTTAGACTTCCCGTGTCTTTCACCTTTGGCCCAGGCTTCTTTCTCATGGTCGCGTTGTCCTGGCGTTTTGGGGATCCCTATTACCAGAAATACTTAGGCAGCAAAGAGTTTTCTTGAATGGTTGGCTCACTTGTGGTTAAGTTTGGATTTAAACCTGGGTTTAAATTTCTGCCCTCCTCTTGATGTTGTTTATGATCTCAGCAATTCCCCCTCTAAGCCTCACAAGTTTGGACAATAAAACTTTGACGTGGTTTTTGCCTGGAATAACAGAGTTAATGGATGTAAACCAGCCAATAGGTAGTGAATATTGCATAATTTTAGCTTATATTTTCTTGAGAGCCTGGTATCTGAAGCAGAAGAGCTTCAGATATGCTTTCATGTTTAGTATGCTTTCAAATAAAATGTAATTTAGTCTTTCATTTCTGGTTATTTTTTTCCAACATTATACCTAAGTTTATTGGTAACTGCATCTCCCTCTGGCAATTATTTATTTTTTTGAGACCGTTTCGCTCTTGTTGCCCAGGCTGGGGTGCAATGGCACGATCTTGGCTCATAGCAATCTCTGCCTCCCAGGGTCAAGCGATTATTCTGCCTCAGCTTCCCGAGTAGCTGGGATTACAGACCCCTGCCACTATGTCCGTCTAATTTGTTTTTTTGTATTTTTAGTAGAGACGGGGTTTCACCCTTTTGGCCAGGCTGGTCTCGAGCTCCTGATCTCCGGTGGTCCACCCACCTCGGCCTCCCAAAGTGCTGGGATTACAGGTGTGAGCCACTGCCCCGGCCTCCATCTGGCAATTAATAATAATGAACTTTCCTTCTTAGGTGAGAAGAATAGAGGAGGAGAGGTGAAAAGCAAGGAGTCTGGCAGCTCTCAGTGTCTCAGCCGGACTGAAGTTGTGCTCTGAGCACAGTGCTCTAAATTTCCTGAGCTGTCAAAGTGGCAGCTTCCTCAAAGTTTATGGAAGACAGTTTAAGTATCTGAGTAGTTTTGGGTTCCCAAGAATAATAACACATGGCTGTTATATTTTTTGTTTATATAGGCAAAAATTTTAGTCTTTAAACAATGCCCCAGGACTGTGATTATGACATAAAAATGTTCTTTGCTTTATAGAGTAAAGCAATTTGCTTTGACTTCTGTTGACATTGCAACTGAACTGGTCTTACTTGCTTTATAATTGAATTGCTGCAGATTTCCATCGACCTTTGCAAGAGGTAGAGGTGGTTCCTGGAGTTGTAACCTGATGCCTATTAGCTGTTGCTATAACTTTATAATGCCGTCTTTATTTTTTGTCATGTGATTGGTTTTAACAGCTGATTCGCTCATCAGCTTTTCCTGGCATGCACTTTTGGCATATTTCAGCTGTCATAGTAGCTTTCTGGGACAAGCATTATGCTTAATTTCTTTAAATCTTTGGGCAACAGAAAATAAAATCTACTTCTTAAGTTTATGGCAATTTCATTACATCTTTTCATGCCTTAATGTGACATTTTAATTTATAGTTCAGGAGCTGCCTTTTCATTTTTGGGGGGAATGCAGATCTGTATGTCGTTTTGTTTCTGTGCTTTTGGGACTGAAAGTAGGAAGCTACTTTCTTGAGAAGTCACATTTTTCTTTTTCTAGAGAGGATTTCAGATACATTATATTAGCCAAGTGAATTATTATCTAGCAACTGACTGTCATTCATCTGTACATTATTTGACTTCGTTATAGTTCCCATTTTGGCTTGCCTTGTTTCAGAGGGAAAATGGAAAGAGCGAGGTTGTTTTGCCCGTTACCCTGGATGGCATTACTTGAGCTTGCAGTGTAACTGAGAATTGGGCTAAGTGGGTCTTTAGGAAGCTCTCTACCATGTGGCAGTTATAACCTGCATCTCAGTGCACCTGTCCGTGGTGAGAAACACAGGTAGCTGCTTTCCTTAATGGGCAGTTGGCAGGGTTAATGTCTTAATCTTTCTTCCTTTTTTCCCCTAATGTAAGACTTCAGGAAGATTTTCTGATGAAAGAATCTGGACTTTTTTTCTAGAGTAATCACGCAATACTTACTACTGTATGGACAGTAAAGAAGAATTTCCTTTGGATGGTAGGGTAGAGTTGATTCTCTTTTAAAGAAAGATATCCCTACCTTCACAGTTTTAAAAGGCTTCATTTTAATGTCAAACTTAGTATTCTGTAACCTATCTTTACTATTCTAATTTGTTTAATAAAGGAACTGCCTGTGTGTGTGTGTGTGTGTGTGTGTGTGTGTGTGTGTGTGTTTACTTTTCCAGTTAAGGAAAACTAATATGTGAGATAATATGATATAATTCCCTGGCCTAGGTTTTGTGGAGGATGAGAATAAATATCTGGGCTGAAAAATATCTCAACTTTAATTTTTATCTTGCTTTGGACTGTTTCTTTCTGTAGATCTTATCTGTTTGGTGCCTCTGTTGATAGTGCTTCTCGAAGAAAGTTATCTCGCTCCATTCCTTAGCCATTTCAGTTGAAGTTGTGATACGATTTGGTGTGTCCCTACCCAGATCTCATCTTGAATTGTAGTTCCTATAATCCCCCCATGTCGTGGGAAGGACCCCGTGGGAGGTAATTGAATCGTGAGAGCAGTTACCTCCCTGCTGTTCTTGTGATAGTGAGTGGTTTCTCACAAGATCTGATGGTTTTATAAGGGGGCTTTTGCCTTTTGCGTGGTGCTTCTCCTTCCTGCCATCATGTGTAGAAGGACGTGTTTACCTCCCCTTCTGCCATGATTGTAAGTTTCCTGAGGCTTCCCCAGCCATACTGAACTATGAGTCAATTAAACCTCTTTCTTTTATAAATTACCCAGTCTCGGGTATGTCTTTATTAGCAGCGTGAGAATGGACTAATACAAGTTGACTATCATAGGGAAGGTTGGAGAGGGAGTGCCAGGTTTTCTTTGGCTGGTTAGGTGTTGATTGGGGTTTGGACCTGACTTTGACCCTTCTCAGCCGTGCTCCTCAGACTGCTCTGTGTGCCCTGGTCATTCTATGTATAGATTACAACTTCTAGCTAGATGAGGTCCTGGAACACAATGACATTTTGGTCCAGCCAAGCATGTGGGTAAGCTGTGAAGAAACAAGGCTGTTCAGTTTTCTTCAAAAACTCAGGAATGAGCTACTTGGAAAAAACCAGTCTTAGATAATCCAGCTGGGTGAGATAGGTGATTTTTCTGTGTTCTTTGGTCATGATGTTTTCAGTTTCCCTCAGTCTAACAATACATTTGGAGACCTGGTCACCCAGTTTCTGAAAGCTAATAATTATTGGAGTGCTAGTGACAAAATGCAAAATCAAAATTTTGGACAAAACTGTAATCCTGCCTTTGGGGCAGTAATAAATCACAAGTTTTTCTGGAAGTCGTGCTCCTTTACTCAGAATTGGAAGCCTTGAATGTTTCACGGTCCATGACACACTGCTGCCTGAGTAGTTTCAAAGCAAGTGGGTGTTATGATGCACTTCTAAGACTTGGGTAGGAAGGAAGAGGCTGTGGACAACTAGAGCATCTTTGGATGTTCTTGTTAAAACAGAGTGCCATACAAGATGGGTCATTGTTCAGATCCAATATGACAGTCTGAGATGTTTCTTTTTGTAGGGAGAAAGTAGTATACTTTGACCTGTATTCATCACATTTGAGGAAACAGTATGGTGCACTCTACTCTTCCCAGGCACTAGATCATTAAAAAATGGATGTTGATGGGGCATGGTGGCTCACACCTGTAATCCCAGCACTTTGGGAGGCCGAGGCAGGTGGATCATGAGGTCAGGAGATTGAGACCATCCTGGCCAACATGGTGAAACTCCGTCTCTACTAAAATACAAAATTAGCTGGGTGTGGTGGTGTGTGCCTGTAATCCCAGCTACTTGGGATGCTGAGGCATGAGAATCACTTGAACCCAGGAGGCAGAGGTTGCAGTGAGCCAAGATCGCACCACTGCACTCCAACCTGGTGACAGGGCGAGACTCTGCCTCAAAAAAAAAAAAAAAAAAAAGAAAGGGTGGTCGCTATTTTCCTCTATTTCCCGCCAATTCAAAAAACATTTAAAT
>NW_016814250.1:1289654-1339373 GCF_001698545.2 Rhinopithecus bieti
AAAAAAAAAAAAAAAAAAGGAATGGATGTCAGCTATATCCTTCAATCTCCGTCAATTCCAAAAGCATTTGAACTGGGGTAGGAAAATATAAGTTTTGGTTTATTTTGGTTTTCACTATTCAGTGTAGCATTAGGTACTACTTTTTGACATGATATAGCAACCCAGACTTTATTTTAGCAGAGTAGGAATTATGCTAGACTATATATGAAATGAGTTTGGCAGTTCTGTTTCTGATAGTAGACACTGCTCTCCTTTTCAGTGCCCTGAATGTCCTGGGTAACATTAGGAGGAAAGGCTGCAATGGTTAGGAGATTTTATTGTCATAGTATTTGCCATATGGTAGAAATTAGGACATGACTATCTCATGCTTAGTTCAAAGATTGTGTTTTAAACAGGCTTATACAAATTAGCCAAACAAAACTCTCATCCTACTGCAGCATTTTATAATCCCCTCCATTTCAGGCTCTTCCTGTAGATTTTCTTCTCAGAGCTGTTAGTCTGCCACTGTGACTTTCACCCAGAGGTGTTGATTCTTGAGGGTATGCTTTCTCCTCCCCCAGCTCCTGAACCCTCTTCCAATACAGACATTAAGCCACACTGTGGTTGCTTTAGTCTTCCTTGGGTACAACATCATTAGAGCAGACACATCATTTGGGCAGAGAAGCCATTGAAATACTCAAAGCAAGAGATTATTGGTTTTTATTGGGTGGCCCTATTTAAAAGATAGAAAATGCAGGGTGACAGGAGGATGAATTCAGGCACAAGGGGATAGGGGTATGAGGTGGATGTTAATTGGAGCAGTTGTGCTCACCCCCTGCTGGAGAAAGTATTCATTTCATTTTGGTTGAAGCCACTCTAAGTACAAATAGATGGTGTTTAGCCTTCAGATTTATTTCTCTGTGTTTAGAGTGAGCTTTTATATGTCAGATCACATTTTCTCATCGATTTTCACTGTGATCTGGAGATTTTTTTCCCTCAAAGTCTTACATCAAATAAATAATAAAAATAATAGTTTAATAATAGTTTTTCACTATTATGGAGTAAGTTGTGTGTATTATAGTATACGATTAATTCCTATTGAGTAAATGTACTGAAATAAAAAAATCAAATATATTTCAGTAAATTTTAGTTTCATAGTCAACTTCACATTGATTGTAATTTCAATATATATTTAAACAGTCAACTGTTCTTTGACTACCAATATTTAGGAAAATTGTCTTTTTATGGCATAAAATGTTTTGAACGTTTCTTGTTTCCTAACAAATATTTTAAAGCCATAAATCTCCATTTTGGCATTTTCGGCATGTTTCACAAATTTTATATGAAATGTTTTTTTTGTTATTGAGTTCTAAATATTTTCATTATGATTTTCTTCTTAATCGTGTTTAGTTTACCAATATATGGATTATTTTGCAATATTGGTCTGAGAAGAGAATTTATATACTGTTTATCTTTTGGAATTTGATAAGACTTTATAGCCTTCCTACAAAAATATTCCATGTGTTCTTGAAAATAATATGCATCTTCTAATTATTGTGAGTTGTATGCATGTGTATAAAACATGGGCTTTTCATTGTTGATTACAGATATATCTTTCTTTTTGGTCAATTTGATAGCAGTATCAGAGGAGTTTTAAAACTGCAACTACAATTGTTGATTTTCTCTTTTTCTTTGTACTTGTGTCATTTTTTTACTTGACACTGTATTATCAGGTGCTTATCTTCTCATTTAACTGTTTATTTCCTTTATTATTATAAAATGGTTCTCGTGTGGTTTATTAAGATCATTTTCTTTTGGTTCATATTGGCTTAATATATTCATCTTTTGATCTTTTAGTTTAATCTTTTTTGGCCTTTTTGTCTGAAGCATGTTTCTTGTAGTCGGCATACTATTGGGTTTAAAAAATACATTTGGAGTGTCACTGTGTTTTAATTGGTGAGTTTCGGCCATTTATATATATTGCAATTACTGTCATATTAGGATTTCTGTCATTTTTTCACTTAGTGAATTTTGATACAATTGCCGTTTTCTGCTTTCTCTTCAGAAAAGCAAATGTTCTGCTTTTTGAAATGGTAGTTTTTTTTTGTTTTGTTTCTAAAGTGGTGCCTTTGTTTTGAAACTTAGTATTATTTCTCTGTTACTTTCTTAAACTATTTATATTTCTCTCCCCACTTCCAATAAGACAAATAATTTAATGGGTTATCAACTCCCTCTGATCTCCCCACCCCTACCATATTGTTATTTTCCAGAGTTTCAGTTCTGGATTATTTTGGTTATGTTCTTTTCCTTTTCTTTTGTCTTAGATTTTTTAAAAGACAACAATGGACATTATCAAGTTAGCTGAACATCTTATATTGCTTCTTTTATTTAAATACTCAAGGAATTTCTTTAAGAGTGTTATCAGTATAGTTCTTTGTGTGGCCATCCTTTGGGGATTTTTATATCTGTGATAATAGTTTCATTATACCCTCACAGTTGAAGGCAGTTTGAATATACAATTCTCTGCTCATATTTTTTTTTCTTTAATACTTTAAGAATACTACTTCAATTTCTTTTCTTTTCCTTCTTTTTTTTTTTTTTTTTTGGAGATACAATCTCACTGTGTAGCCTAGACCAGAGTGCAGTGGCGTGATCTCAGCTCACTGCAACCTCCACCTGCTGGGTTCACGCAATTCTCATGCCTCAGCCTACTGAGTAGCTAGGATTACAGGCACCCACCACCATGCCTGGTTAATTTTTTTTTTTGTATTTTTAGTAGAGACGGGGTTTCACCATGTTGGCCAGGCTAATCTCGAATTCTGGATCTCCAGAGATCTGCCCACCTCTACCTCCCAAAGTGCTGGGATTACAGGTGTGAGCCACCGCACCCAGCCGAGGATACTACTTCAATTTCCTTCTGCACTTAACATTGCTGTTGAGAAGTCTGATGTCAGTCTGATTCTTTTTCTTTTTATATGATCTGCTTTTTCCATATGGGTGCTTTTTTCTTTGTATTTGATATTCTTAAATGTTAAAATAATATGTCTTATGTGCAGGATTTTCGTTGCTCCTCCGTTTGGCACTCTCAGTCTTTTACAATTGAGGTCTTTGATGTTTCTTTAATTTTGAGACTTTGGTTATTATTTAAATATTTCTTCCTCTCAATTTGTTCCTGTGATCTAGATTTTGGCAATTTCACTTCTATTCTCTATATTACAAATCTCTAAATCTCTTGAGTTTTCTTATTCATTGAGTTTGCTGTCTTAGTTTTCTTTTTGTTTTTAGCAGTTCTAGTTTACAAGTCCATGGTGAAGGAGGATTTTTTTGTGTCTATGCATGGTTAGGGCGTGTTGGATCCATCTTCTCCCCTTTCTTTTCGCTGTCTGGCTATTATTGCCTCCACTGGGGTCACCTGGGTGCTGGTTCAGAACCAGGTGCTATTATTGCCCGCACAGTGTTCTTGTCCTTAGGATAGGCCGAATCATCCCCCAGGCAAGTGGGGAACTTATTTGTAGGTTCTTGGCCTCCATCTAGGGTGGAGGGCTTCTCCCAGTCCCTATTTTCACATGAAAAGCCTGGCTGTAGCCCCTTTGCCCCATGCTTGGTATGTTGTTATAGATACTAGGAACCCTACAGGTTCTTTTTTTTTTTAAGACAGAGTCTGCTCTGTTGCCCAGGCTGGAGTGCAGTCACATGAGCTCAGCTCACTGCAACCTCCACCTCCTGGATTGAAGCGATTCTCCTGTCTCAACCTCCTGAGTTGCTGAGATTATAGGCATGCACCACCACACCTGGCTATTTTTTGTATTTTTAGTAGAGACTGGGTTTTGCCATGTTGGCTAGGCTGGTCTCGAACTCCTGACCTCAGGTGATCCACCTGCCTCAGCCTCCCAACGTACTGGGATTACAGGTGTGAGCCACAGCGCCCGGCCAGAACCCTGCAGGATTTAAATGTCTAG
Organism: Rhinopithecus bieti; assembly: GCF_001698545.2. NCBI lineage: Eukaryota > Metazoa > Chordata > Mammalia > Primates > Cercopithecidae > Rhinopithecus > Rhinopithecus bieti. The sequence goes on from NW_016814250.1 coordinate 1,293,593, forward strand.
GTGGTTCTATTGGTTTCAGTTGGTCTTGGAACCATAAACCTTTGGCTTATTAATGGTCCCTCTGGATGTTTCTTTTCTGTTTCTGTTCCACAGAAATGTGTGACAAATTTATCAGGGCAGTTATATATTTTTATTTATTAAAAAAATTTTGGGGAGTGGTTATTTGGTGTTTGTGTGAGGGAGAGGTAGGTTTCTCCTTAATATTCCATCTTGGCTGAACATTTTCTGAGTGAACTTTATAATAAAAGTGTTTCTGTGTTATAAGTGCAGTTACTTTGTTCTCAGCAAAACTTTCTTTTGATCCTATTAACTGCTTGATAATTAGAAGTATCTAAGATTATTGTGACCTGACAGGAAGAATATTTGTGTGCCAACGCAGGTTTCAGCTGTCCCCCAGCTAGCCAAATGCTTGACTGTGAGGTTTGCTTAAATTAAATTCAACTAATATATTAGATCTTTTCTTCTTATGCATTTTTCTTTCCTCTTTTCTGTCTTCTCCTTTTCTTCCTTACTCCTGCTGATACATAAGCCAGATGTTTAAGAATGAGGAGCATGGGATAGCTTAGCCGCTGTGGGGATGGTCCATCTGTGAGGAATAACAGAAACCGTCTGTGATTTTATACCATGGCCAAAAAATCTTCAGCTAAGTGGAAGAACAGCAGGGAAGGGATTTCAAGGGGAAACTATCTCTGACTTAACTGTTAGGAAATATATTTGAGAGGAGACAAAGAAGTAATGAATGAAATGGGAGGGAAGCCCGAAGCTTTATTACTTCCAGCAATCCAAAAGCAGTTCTATTCAAGTGAAATGACCAGAAAATGAATGAAGAGAACAGTTTGTCATCATCAGAACAAAAAAAGTTAAACTACCTAAAGTAAAAGCTTATCAATAGATTAAAATAAGATATAAATATCCTCTAAATTATTAGAAATGGTAGAATTATCAAGTTCTTGTTTCCTCCTCTTGGTCTAATTTTCTGCCAATCTTTGAAGATTATTTTAGTCTATTGTGAAAATAAAGCACTTGTCCACGTGCTCAGGCTCATAAAAAATCAGACTAAGGGGAATATAGTAGCTGTCACCAAAGACATGTCCTCTTGGCCAATTGTGTTCCGATTTTATGATTATTGATGTTTGTGCAGGAATCCTAAATATTTGCAAAAGAACACTGCATTGTATTTAAAACAATAAAACAACAACAACATTGCTTTAAAGAACAGCCAACTCTCTTGGCTGGAAGATTCCTCAAGGTTCTTTTACTTTTCCACATCTTCTTCCTTGTTCTATCCATCCAGTGCTGTGACTTCAACTCTCTGTGCGTGACTTTCAGATCAGTAAAATGATCTCAGGGTTCTCTTCTGAGCTCTAGGGTTGTATAACCAACTCTCCCTTAGATACTCTCACTTAGATTTTTTATTGACACCCCAAACCCAACATGCCTGCAACTGGTCTTATTATCTCCCTCACCCAATATGCTCCTTATTTTTTTATTCCCTATTTCAGTTAATGATTCCACCATATACTCAGTTCCCAAGCCATGAACCCGAGGCTCATCTTAAGTTTCTGTCCCACCCTTCACCTTTGTTCACTGAGTTCTAATGACTGTCATAACTAAATATATTTTGGAGCTATTCTCCAGATCATATCACTTCTCTGCTTAATCCCTGCAATACCTTCCCAGTGTCTGCAGAGTAAATTCGTATACCTTTACATTAGATACAAAGTTCTTAACCCTACTTCATGCACCTGCTTTCTGCCTTTGACTCTGTTCTCCAACAAAATCCAACTACTGTGGCTCTGAAAATGGCCACATGCTCTCCTGTTTCTGTTCTTTCAGTTTTGATATTTTCTTTACCAGAGGCTTTTCCCTTGAAACTGGCAATAATTTCTTCCTATTCCTGTTGCTGCACTCCCACATGTCTTTCGCTCCTGACACTGGTAACTTTGAAAACTTCTTTTTCTGGGTCTCAAAGCTCCTTGACATAACCATATTACAGCAAACACCACCTTGTTTGTCTTTGCCTGTCTTCTGCATTATACTCTGGGCATCTTTGGGTTAGGGACTGCTTCTCTCTCTAATTCAGCATCTGTGATGTGCCTTTGTACATAAGGAGAAGCTCAGTAAATGCTAGTTGGGTGAATAAAGTGGATTAGAGATACTTGTGGCTCGAAACGGGAGAGGATGAGAATCCAAAACTGTGTGCAGGTTTTGTGAGAATATGTTGGGGTCTTCAGATTTTTTTCCCTTCTCAATTTCTAGAGGCAGTGGCTCTCCATGCTCATGCTTTTCTTGTGGCGGTGAGTCTGCCATACTTCCTGATGACTCCTGGATTGCCTGGCACTGCTTTGTGTTCTCTAAGGCTTCCCAAGACCAAGACATGGTCTCCACCCTGACAAAATGTACAAGGGAAATGGGCACCTTAAACCAGGTTATAAAACCAGTATATGATAGCGAAATGCAAAATTGATGGCTGCAGACAGCTGTGAGAAAGGAGAAAAGAATCAGGAGAGGAGGGGGTTGGCAAGTACCTTGTGGGAATTAATCTGAGGATGCTGCGAGGAAGTCATTTTCTCTCTAATTGGTGGTAGTTCATTTTCCAGTGAGTGTCTTAGAGTCTGTTCATAAATCCTTTGGTACCATTTTTGTTCACTCGCTGGAACGACCTTTTACCCAGAGGTGATTTATCTGTTTGTAGATGCCTGTTAAAGGGTCACCTGAGGGGAGAGATTGTGTGATCACTCAGAAGAAATGATAGGGAAAAATAATGAGTGTATCTGACTTTAATTCTCAATTTTAAGTTAGTTTCGTGGGATTTAAAATCTTTATTCCCAGCCAGGGGTGGTGGCTCCCATTTGTAATCCCAATACTTTGAGAAGTCAAGACGTGAGAATCACTTGAACCTAGAAGTCTGATATCAGGCTGGGCAACATAGGGAGACCCTGTCTCTTAAAAAAAAAATACACACACACACACACACACACACACACACACACACACACACACACACACACATATATATATATTTTAGATGTATAAGTATAGATATATAAATATGTATGAAAATGTATAAGGAAAATGTATATGCATTTTTTCATACATATATGTATTCATTCTAAAAGTTGAACATAGAATGTTTATTAAGTTTTATTATTTTCATACTAGTTAAAAAATGCTAATTTGATTTTTGGTGAACTAAAGTTTCAGAAATGGTTGTATTTAATGTTTATGTACCTAATTTATTCTCCCTCAAATTCAGTGATTCTCTCAAGTAGGTAAACTCATTCCTGAACAGTGAAGGAGGAAGGAACTCTATACACTTGGAAAGTAGGGTGAGGTGTCTTCTCCTTTGATCAGCCTGTGTCAACATTCCCTTCTACCAATATTATTTTCACTTGAGGGTTCAGATTGCCACTGTTTGGCAGGCAGGAAGGAAGAGAAAACTCTCTTAATAGAATGTGATTTAATATGTTGAATGACAATTTGTGCTGTGTCAGTCTGCTTGGGAAAAGGATTAGAGGCAGTGTAAATGATCTGCTGTATCTGGTTGTAAAAACATTTCGGGCATCTTTCAAAAGTAACATTAAACCCCTGGTCTCCAGTTCCCCAAAGTTGCTTCTCATTGACAGGTTTCTCTCGGTAGGAGTGAGTCAGGGAATGAACCGGTCCCAGACTCTCCTTTGCTGCTTCTGCCATGTCATGCCTTGCCCGGCCATCAGGGCACACAGCCCAGGGAGGACTGAGGGCCTGGGTCCAGCCTCCTGCAGCCAGGGAGCTGCTGGCATCTGACTTGCTGTGAAGGTGATCCTGTTCTGCTTCAGAACTGATGACAGTTTGGTGCGTCTAGCTGAGCCCTGAGGGCAGCCGTCATGCCAGGTCAATGTTCAGGTTTACTCTGGACTCTGTGCTGGGGTTCCATTTGAGATTCTCTTAATTTTGGGGGCAGTCATTGCTCATGATGAATGAAAGACAGAGGGAGGGGCCGGGGAAGGCTGGAGGCCAGCCCCCTCGCAGCACTTGGGCTCTTTCACAGAAAAGAACTGGATGGAGTTGAGCTTGCTGGGCACAGGGGATGACGTGGTCTTTGTTCCAAAGTGGACTGGATCCCAGAAAGAAAATAAATTAAAAGGAAATCATAGCAGTGGTCTACCAGTGGGCTTTGGTCCATTTGCCTGGAAATTGGCCCTTCTGTTGGAGCCGAATTTCTCCAATTAGCTGAACGTTTTTGTGGTGAAGCACTGTGGAAAAGTGGCTTCACTGAAAGAGCAATTGTAGAGTCTTCTAGACTTTATAAATAGACTCAGGACAAGGAGAAGAACTGCCCTGTGGAGATACGGTTCATCTCTTGCTCAGCCATCTCCCCCACCCTCCCTGGGAACACACTTACGAAAGAAAGAGCTCAGAAAACTCTTTGGAGTTCCAGTGGTGCAGCTGGTTAGCACGCAGCACTCATACAGAAAACTCTTCCTCATCAGAATCTTCTGCACAGGGTCCTCCAGGTGTCCCCCGCAATACCCGTCATAAACAATTTCTTCTTCCAGCCATCACCACCATCTCCAAGTCCTGCTTGTCTGGATTCAGTTGTTCTAGAGCTCCGTTTGTAAGATTTTCTCTCTTAACCCTTCATTGTAAGCTGGGTCAAGAGTCAATAAGAATTACTTTGTACAATCAGTTTTCAAGATGACCGTCTGGGGAGCTAGCTTAATCAGAGCCTGGAATTTCTCCTGTGCTTCATTTTTAGGAGAATTGAAATCCATCTGACTGGGCACGGTGGCTCACGCCTGTAATCCCAGTACTTTGGGAGGCCGAGGTGGGCGGATCACCTGAGGTCAGGAGTTTGAGACCAGACTTAACATGGAGAAACCCCATCTCTACTAAAAATACAAAATTAACCGGGTGTGGTGGCACATGCCTGTAATCCCAGCTACTCGAGAGGCTGAGGCAGGAGAATTGCTTGAACCTGGGAGGCGGAGGTTGTGGTGAGCCGAGATCGCATCATTGCACTCCAGCCTGGGCAACAAGAGTGAAACTCCATCTCAAAAAAAAAAAAAAAAAAAAAAAAACCATCTAAGATGTTTTTTGAGAGCAAGGTCCTTGCTGTTGCTGGCATTCTTGCTTGCTCAGTTTCTAGGGCCTGGGACTGAGGAAACATGAAGCTTTAATCAGCTACAAGCTGTTGGGGGCTGGGGTTATGAACCTCTATATGTGTCACATTTGCTTCCATAGCAGTTTAGGACCATCGCCTATAAAATCAAGGCCAAGTCAGTGCTATCTTTATAGAACATTGCTGCCTCTGCAGGGTTGCGTGGAGCAGTTAATATTTAATGGGGACTGAAGATTAGGCCTAAGGGCCGAGCCTTGATGGGTGCAGATCAGGTGCGTTTTATACTAGCTGGGAGGACCATGAAAGCAAGACCAGTAGAGGGAAATAACTGCTGTTGTGAGCTCTGTTTTCCATCTTCTGCATTTTCTACCCAAGCCCATAATATACACAAATTATATTATACTAAACATATTTAATAAAATGGTCCCCTGTGAATGCATACATTGTGCAACTCATTAAAAAAAATTAGCTTCGGTTTAAATTCATCCTGTGCCATCGTCACAAAAGCCTAACTCTTTTGTAGTACCCTCCCTGATGTCCAAAGGGAAATGGAAGTTTGTCTATGTGTGGGATTTTAATGTTGGGGTATTAGAAATTATAATCCAAGATACCAGCTCAGAAAACAAGGCTCTTGTAGAGTTGTCTAATTTATTATGCAGTAAGTGGCAACTGAGAGTGACTTAACCAATAGGTGACCAGAAAGGAAGAGGTTGGACCCCACAGGGCTGGTGTGCTGCTTGGAGCTGTTCTTGATTTCATTGGTTTATACCTGGACTCCTTATAGTGAGGAAGTCATTGTGGCCGCCATGGTGCCTTTTATCTTCCATTATCTGATTTTGAGCATTGTGTTTTTTTGTAGGGAAAACATTCCTCACTGTGTATTATCTGTGGTTTATTTTAAGCCTCTTTGATTAAAAAAAAATGTAAAGACAGGACACCCAGATACTGTCAGGCTGAACTGTAAATGTAATTTTATCATTTGATTAACAAATCAAGTAACACCATATAATTATTAGTGGAATTTTTTCTTCTCTGGCTATTTGTTTGAAATTGGATGCTTTTTTTTCCTCCTAGGTGACAATCCTAACCCTTCCAAGGAGGACACCCCTACTAGCAGTCTGGACTCACTTTCCTCCCCGTCTCCCGTGACTGCAGCTCTCCCTGGGCCTCCTGGACCAGACAAAAACCACCTTCTGGCAGATGGAGGGAGTTTTGGAGACTGGGCATCCACTATGTAAGTAACCATGCTTCTGTTGGGTGCTGAAGGGAGGAAGGCATGATTTAGTTCCTTTTGAAGTTTCCGTGAGCAGTGACCAGTGGGTGCTGAAGCCATTACATCAAGGAACCCTTACTGTCTTATCAGAGGGGCCACCACAGGGAGAAGGGTCCTTAAAACAGAGCCTTCCTTGAATACTCTCTTTGTTTCTAGTATGGAAGGGTCGATGGATGCTATCTCAAATCTGATCTAAGTTCAATTCCTGGGCAGTTTTGGATTCTGCAAAGGAAATTTGTTACTATCCCACCCAAGATGTTTCCCCACTAGTTATGCAGACTTTTAGAGATGTGAGAATGCATGCTGATGGACAGACTGTTGAAACTGTCTATAGAATGATATTTTACTTACATGAATTTCTGAGAGCAGTATGCTAGCATTCTGCTCTGTTTTGCTCGATAGCGTCCTGCAGAGTTAAGACGTGATGGTTGACATGTTTGATTTTATCTTCTCAGTTTGGTTTAGTGCCAGGCATGTGCAGATCAACTCAAGTATATTAGGACAAATAATATTAATACAAATAAAGTAATTTGAACCTGTGAGGGCTTGTCTGGCTGTGTTGACCAAGGCTGTTTAAAGGCAGGATGGTGGTGGTGTGGAACGCGAAAGGGCATCACGTTTCAAACAAGTGTTCAGAGAAGAGAAAACTCCACTAATAATTACAAGACAATACTTGATTAGTCAATCAAATTTTATCTAAAAATGCATTTATAATTCATCCAGAGAGTTTTTTTTTTAAAGATGGAGTTTTGCTCTTGTTGCCCAGGGTGGAGTGCAGTGGTGTCATCTTGGCTTACTGCAACCTCCACCTCCCGGGTTTAAGTGATTATTCTGCCTCAGCCTCCCAAGTAGCTGGAATTACAGGTGTTTGCCACCACACCCAGCTAATTTTTGTATTTTTAGTAGATATGAGGTTTCACCATGTTGGCCAGGCTGGTCTTGAACTCCTGACCTCAGGTGATCCACCTGCCTCAGCCTCCCAAAGTGCTGAGATTACAGGCGTGAACCACCATGCCCAGCCCATCCAGAGAGTCTTAAAAATTTTTTTTTGAAGCCAAAGTTGCTTAAAATAAATTATAGATAATGGTGTCATCTGACCCTAGCTGGGCATTCTTGGGACTTTAAATGGACTGGAAAGTGTTCCTCAGATTACTTGGCTTTTTATAGTTACTGCTGGATTCACATGAAATGATTATGAACTTATTAAGTATTAAGAGAGGCTGGGAGACATTTGGCATGCCAGAATTTGGGGGTGACCTGAAGACTTTGAAAATCTAACTGAGACTCCAAGTATGGAAACACATTCTCCAGATGAGATTTTCCTGCCAGTGTTTTCATCTGTGCTTAGTTTTTATGCTGAGGATTGTGGATTTAAATCCTACATTACTCAGGTATGCTTGTCACCGTTACTGTTCCTTTTCCACAATAAAAATTTTGTTTCACCGTAGTACTACAAGCAACAATAACAGTAGTTACCTAGGCACCCAGAATCTATAATCCTGGTTGCACTTGAGGTGGAATTTAGCTTGTGTGTGTTTTAGTGAAAACCAGATCCCTAATTATGCCTTTCAGTAAGTGAATATCACAGGCAGTGGAGTGCAGTTTAGGCAGTCATCTTTCTTCCGTAGTAGTTCTGCAGAAAAGTGACATTATGAGCCGTGGTACAGCCAACACTCAATTCACAACACGTCCATGCCTGAAACAAGAAGGGCTTGATATTTTTGGTCATAAATCAAATGAGGAGTGAATTCCCCAGCTTCCTATTCATACACATTTTAAATGTCATGAAAAGCACTGCAACCTTGAGAGGCCAAAAGGGGTTGGGGGGAGTAGTTGAAGCAAGCCTGGAGAGGGATTTTTTTTTTTTTTTAAATGGAGACTTTCTCCTACCTCAGAAACTTGATCTTTTTTTTTTTTTTTTTCTGTGCCATGGATGGAATACATCTATGTTTCTCTGAAGTATATACTAAAATGTTTCTTATGTATCTTTTAAAGGATTTACTGATGAGTGTGTATCAGTCACGATTTGTCATTATGTTAGGAAGTTTGTATATAGATGTGTGCCTCTTGGACTTGGGCACACACCAGAACCCCCTGTAGGTCTCACTAAGACCCACACCGCTGGCCCCACCCCAGAGCTGAGGATTCAGTAGATCTGAGAAGGGACCTGAGAGCTTGCCTTTCTAAGGAGTTTTCAGGTGACAATGAGTGAGCCTTGATAGAGAAGACCATCCGCTGCTCCTCGCCTGCTTCCAGGGCTGTGCTGAGTATAAGCTGCTTCTCTGAGGAGTGTAATTAGGATAAGTGATTTCTCCACCTCTTTTGTTTAGAAAAACACTCTTCTAGGGTCATGCATTGCTGCCTCTCAGTAGCCTGTGTGTGCTTCCCACATCCTTTGGTTCTCTTTGCCTCAAATATCTGTTGTGCTTTTTTGCACAAGCCAATCCTGACCTATCTTCACGGTCTAATTTAATCTTCACCTCCAGGAAGTCTTCCCCATGCTCTAATCTACAGGGAGCCTCTAGAGAGATCCCTTGTCAATATTTCTGCTGATACTCATTATTTGGCGCTAAGAAATTCAAGTCACCTTTGAGTATTGTTTAATATTTGCCTTTTAGTATTATTTTATATTTATGTGGAATAAATATTTCTACATATCTATCTAAGCTTTCCCTTACCCCAAGCTAGATCATAAAATTGTTTCTTTTTTTTTTTCCCCAGGGAGTGGGTGGTGGGGTGGCAAAGACAGAGTCTCACTCCGTCACCCAGGCTGGAGTGCAGTGGTATGATCTCGGCCCACTGCAACCTCCGCTTCCTGGGTTCAAGTGATGCTCGTGCTTCAGCCTCTCAAGTAGCTGGGATTATAGGCGTGTGCCACCACATTGGCTACTTTTTGTACTTTTAGTAGAGATGGGGTTTCACCATGTTGGCCAGGCTGGTTTCAAACTCCTGACCTCAAGTGATCCACCCTCCTTGGCTTGGATTACAGGCTGGGATTACAGGCATGTAATCCAAGTGCTGGGATTACAGGCATGAGCCGCCGGGCCCGGCCATAAAATTCTTAATGATAGGAATTGGATCTTATATTCTTTGAACTTTTTTGTGATATTGACATAATTATTAGTAAACATTTAATTTCTTATTTTAATTATGTATTTATAAAAATGCTACCTTTTGGAAATCTCATTTCTTTCTGTATGTTACTGAATGTCTCTTAGGCTACTACATTTGGTTTCTTATTCATCATCATCTTTTTTTGAGACGGAGTCTTGCTCTGTCATCCAGGCTGGAGTGCAGTGGCACAATCTCAGCTCACTGTAAGCTCCACCTCCCGGTTTCATGCCATTCTTCTGCCTCAGCCTCCCGAGTAGCTGGGACTACAGGTGCCTGCCACCACACCTGGCTAACTTTTTGTGTTTTTAGTAGAGATGGGGTTTCACCTTGTTAGCCAGGAACGTCTCGATCTCTTGACCTCGTGATCCGCCTACTTGGGCCTCCCACAAGTGCTGGGATCACAGGTGTGAGCCACCATGCCTGGCTGATTCATCTTCTTTCTTATAAAGCTTACAAACTCTTCCTCTAGCAATTCCACACAATTAATCTTACCATTTGCTCCTTACTGTGTTTTGTTTCCTTAGCCTTTGTAAGTTCTCATTGTGTGTTCTCTTGTCTTTTTCCCCTTTATCTCTGCATACCAGCTGTACAGTATTAAATATGATAGGTTCTAAGTAAATGCTCATTAAGATCCCTTTTAGCCAAAGTTGCTATGGGGTCATTAAAACTCTACTCAGGGCTCTTAATAGGAGGCAATGCCTGTACTGTGATCTCAGGTCCTACGGAATGGAGTCCAAATTTATGTGGATCACATAGGGCCCCAGTAGATCTGTTGAACAAAAATGCTAAAATCTCGTCCACTGGAAAACAATTTGCAGAGGAAAATGTACAGCAGCCGTGGTTCTGACATAGGCAGTGTGTCAATGCAGCTGTTGCCTCTGATAGGTAGAAAACAATGCAGCAGAATTGGATTCCTTGGGTTTCTGCTGATGTTTATGACTTGTGAGTATTATTCATTGCAGTCAATCAATCTGTAGCTATTACTTACCTGTATACTCAGTAAGGTGATGGGTGACTTCATTGCCAGTGAAGAATTGCTAGCTCAGTCTCCTTGGAGGACATTACATCATAGGTCAAGGTATTTCAAATGTTCCAAAGTCATTTTTTCCCCACAATAAAGTAGTTTTTGCTAAACAGGTTTTCTTCTATTGTAATTGATGGAGCCAGGTCCTTGACAAGTAATCCTTTTAGATTCTCTGCCACAGAAGAGAATCTCTTTTAAGAAATATCAGGCATTGCTATCTGCTTCCTCTACAGATTTCAAATGAAAGAGATCATCTCCTTTTCTGCCGGCACATTCTCAAATTCAAGATGGCATGGTCTCAGAATAGCTCACTCTAGTTCGGGGTGCTGGCACCCTGAGATGCATCTCACTCTATACCCTGGCAGCCCAGGAGGGCAGTAGATTCTCCTCTCCCGCCCACTGAGAGGCTTGGCTTTGTTTATCCTGAATGTTAAGATATCCCTAAAGCATCTATCCCAGCTAGTGCCTCAAGCTGTCATTGTGCCACTGAGATTTGTGCCTACTCAGACTTGATGTCAGTTATTTAAAATCACTAGATAACACCTTCCTATTCCCATATACAGCCTTCTGCATGTCATCATATACTTTGTACTCACTGGTAACCATTTTTATTCTTGTCGATGAAATTACTTGTTCCTTTTAAATTGGGCAAATGAATGGGGGTTTCTCAGAGACAACTGCTTGGCATTTCAAATTACTTGACTGTTGGTTCCATGATTGCTTTTCAGGAAGTCAATAAATTTTGCTGGGAGATACCAAAGTACCCCCCTTAAATATGATTTGTGGCTTAGTATACCACAGTAAACTGTGAATGATTTGCCTAAAGTTCAGAAAAATAATCATTTTAGATAATTTTTAATAGATTTCTGTGAAGTCTGGCGCATACTGAGAAAGTTGCTATGAGAAGTTACAGGGTGGCAGTCACTGGCGAACTCTGTCTTCACTTCCTCCCTTCCCCCCTCTGTCTTTCCTTCTTCCCTCTCCCTCCTCCTTCAGAGAGGCCTTCCTCAACCTAGCACTCCTCAAGGGCCAAGGTGGTCGGTTCACCCCAGAAGTTGGTATCTTAATCAGATTATTTTTAAAAAATAGATATATCTTTTAAAAGTGCTTTTGCACATTTGCTTTTTTTTTTTTTTTCCCCTAACTTGACCAAAATGAACATATACTGCTTTTGTAATAAGGAGTGGGAAGCTCTGTAAATTTCAGGTCAGGAGAGGGTGATAAGTAACCTAAAGGAATGAACTTCCCATTGCAAAAACTTCCTGCATCTTTGTTGGTTAGTAGGGGGATGATTTCCTAATAAGATTAGCAGCTTTACTCTGTTTACTTGTATGTGGGCCCTGGTTACAGAATGCAGTAGGTTACACTGAGATCTCTAGTAGAGCCTAGTGCCTTCTTGTGGAAGGATGTGGTCTCTGATTCTGGGTACTGCGAAGAATGAATTGGCAGCCAGTACCTGTTACCATACCTAAGTAAACAGCAGGGTCACTTAGATAGTGGAGGTCTAAGGGAGCTCAAATCTAAGGCAGAACAGGGCCAAATGAACAGGAGGAGCATGCTGCCTTGCTGTGAGCCCACAGCAGCCTGTTAAATTCTGCACGGAGATTAGCTCCTTCCCCTACCTCTTATGGGTCTGGGGATTCAAGGGAGTAGAACCTTTTGCTTTAGCAGAGGCTAGTGGTTGAGGCTGCAGAGAAAGTATGATTAGATACCCTCTTGGCACTTCCAGACTCAGAGACCATGAAACATTTAGTATTATGGGCCACCAGACTTTGTTTCAGCTGTGTTGTAAATGACATTTCCTCTTAATACTTGCATCAACCCAGTGGGGTAGATATATAGTCATTTTTAAAGATTGGAAGGCACAAAGGACATAGAAAAATTGGCCCAAGCCACACAAGCAGTAAAGGACAGGTGAGTTTGACCTCTCGTGTGTCTGCCCAGTGACTTGTTTTACTGTAGAAATTGAAATTGTGCAGTTGCATATGGGGACATTGTTTGAATTGCAGGTGTTCTCCACCCTGCCCCGATTCTGAAACCCAGTGAAACAGCCATGGCTGTCAACTGGTCAGTGCCCTTGGATTGAAGAGGGAACACTGACCTTACATTAAGTCATGTGGCTGTGGTTTATAATTATCTATGGGGAATAAACACTTGAATCTGGTTGCTGCGAATTCATCATCTAACACCTTGGCTGAGATGCGGGGAGGAGGGCCTTCTCCCCCACAGCAGCGCTGGAGAGACTTGGAAATTTGATCTGTGCAACCAGGCAGCATCCATAATCTTTTTATGAGTAATATGATATTCAGTTGTCTCCCTTCAGCTTCAGAAATGCTCTGGAAGTGAATCTCAGGCCCTGTATACTTGACCATCTACCATCACAGTGTCTATTCACATTCAGTTTGGGGGTACAACTTTTGTCCTGTATGTTTTCTTGAATTTCTTCTCTCCAACTTTGTATAGAAATTATGCTATGCCGACTGCCTGGCCCCTTACATGCTTTGGTACACATCCATTGTGGCTTGCTGGGGTATTTTTGGGATCTGCTTTGTGTACTTGGCACTTGCATGTGGCCTAATTCGTGTCTTCCTTTGCTGTGCTGTAGCTGCAGGTGCTGAAATTTGGAGGTTTTATTTTTAAGTCAGAATGTTGATAGTCCATGTAACTTTAAAGCCCTACCATGAAAAGATGACTTCCCAAAATAAAGATATGTCTGAATTTTGTAGTAGCTTTTCCACTACTTAAGACTTTAAAAACAATTAAGTCTTGCATCAGTCATTTTTGGTTTTTAGTGTAACTGGTTTTTGTTGTTAAAGATTTTCTTACTTGATGCCATCGTTGTAATTTATTATTTGCTATTCATGAATTGGCTGTATCTCAATATCTAAACAAGGTAAGGACCTCACGGGCTCCCTCTGTAAGTTCGAGACCGTTTACATTGGTAAATCACTGATTTCAAACAGGCCTGGCTTTGCATCCACGTTCTGTTTCTCACAACCTTGAAGATCTTATATAAGTGATTTAAGCAAACCAAGGCTCAGCAAGATTATCTGTAAAAGGGGAATAATAACGTCCGTCCCTCTGGGCCGGGGTGAGGTTTCCAGATACCACATGTAATAAAACCCAATCACTGCTCCCCTGAGAGCTGGAGGCAGCCACCTGCTGGGATTTTCCTTTCCTCTGAGCACGTAATTCAATCTTCTTAGTTTAACTTGACCCCAACTTCCTGGTTCATCAGTTACATAATCTCCTTACTAAATAGCTCAGAGAGAGAACCTTTCTAGCCTTGGAGAAGCTCTAGATGTTGACCTGAAGTTGTGTTGTTTTTAGCAGTTACTGTATTTATTCCCAGAGGACTCAGCTGGGGCTGCTCTCCTAGTGTCTTGCTTTGGGGATCTGCTTTGTCAGAGCTTCTGAGAATAGACCCTTGGCTATCACATGATCAAGGCATGGGGAGCCTACTGAGACCCAACCACATTTATAACTTATGCTGAGCCGCATACCCAGGTACTGCACCCATTACAACAAATAACCCATAAATCTGTTTGTAAGTAATTGGTGGATTTTTCTGAGCAGAGTATCTGTGTCTCTTTGGAGCTGTGCTTGACCCTGTTGAAGATGTTCAGCCCTGACATTGGGTGGCAGCTGGTTGAAACATTCCTGTCAGTGACTCTGCAGCACTATAACCTTCAGACCTCGAATGCCCCCTAATTTTCTGAAATGAAGTTACAGTTCTTTTTCTGTTCTGCTAGCAAGCTAAAGTTCAGCCCTCTTACCTGATTCCACACTGATCATCTGGAAGGAAGATAGGATTCAAGGAGAACTCTTTGAGTGGAAGATTGGTCAGAGATGTAATTCTGCAGCTGTTCTCTTACAGCAAAACCAAGAACTTTTGCTATAAGAGAGTGGAGTTTGGGAGTGAACCTTGTCAGATGACTAGGTAGTGATGTCCTTTCTTGTTGGAGGAGGAAATCCATAGAGGAGCCTCAGGATCACACAAGTTGAGGACTGAGTATTAAACATGGCAGGCCTTCCTTCATGGGGCTCGGGGATTTCCTGCAGTGCCCTTCCTCCTCTCCCTGACCGCGTCCTTCCTGCAGAAGATATTTGTTCTCAGCTGGGTGCAGTGGCTCACACCTGTAATCCCAGCACTTTGGGAGACTGAGGCAGGTGGATCAGTTGAGGTCAGGAGTTCCGAGACCAGCCTGGCCAACATGGTGAAACCCCATCTCTACTGAAAATCCAAAAATTAGCCTGGCATGGTGGTTGGTACCCACCTGTAATCCCAGCTGCTCGGGAGGCTGAGGCATGAGAATTGCTTGAACCTGGAAGGCGGAGGTTACAATGAGCTGAGATTGCGCCACTGCACTCCAGCCTGAGGGACAGAGCAAGACTCCGTCTCGGGGGGGACGGAGGGAGAAGGTATTTGTTCTCAAAGGTGAACAAGTTACTGCTTTTACGTGCTGGGTTCCTGTATTGGCTGGCTCCCTGCTGCCTGGGAGGTGATCTCGTACAGTTGAAGAGGGCCTCTGCTGCAGGAAAGCACTGGGTACGTGTGGGTCAGCCCCAGGCACCAACAAGGGAGCCCTGCATCACGAAACCAGTGAAGACGGAGGGGATTCTCCATCTGAGTTGCCTTCATCTCCCCCAACCCCCATGTCCCTCCCAGGCTTCTTATTTGGTCCATTTAATCCAGGGGTGAGCAAATTGTGGCCCACTGCCACTTGTCTTTATAAAGTTTTATTAGAACACAGCTACACTTAGTTGTTTACGTTTTGTCTGTGGCTGCTTTTTGACTGACAGTGATAGCAGAATTGTGTAGTTGCAGAAAGCCTGCCAAGCTTCAAGTATTTACTCTCTGGCCCTTTACAGAATAAGTTTGCCGATCTCTAGCTAATCATTAATCAAAACAAGTGTGTTTGGAAGGGCCTACCTTTCTTAAAACCCAGCTTCAGGAAGTGCAGTTCACCACTGTGGTGGTAGATGGAGAGTGCAGGTGATTTTAAGTGTAAGCTTCACACATCTCTTCTTGTCATTAAACCAACCAGATATTTTCCCTACGAGTTTTGGATGCCCCCAAATGTTTGTTTATAATTTCAAAAGACCATTAGTGTTTCAGTGACTGAAAAATCTATGTGGGGTTGTTCTTTTATAATGTATCATTTAAAATAAATTTTATTTTCGAATAGTTTAAGGTTTACAGAAAATTACAAAGATAGTACAGAGTTTCCATAGACCCTTCACTTCCTCTCTTCACTTCCCACCCCACCCCTGCCCCAGCCCTTAGCATCTTACAGAACTGTGGTACGTTTGTTAAAAAGTAATGAAATTAGTGTTGATACAGTACTGTTAACTAAACCACAGACTTAATGTGGACTTCACCAGTCTTTCCAATAATGTTCTTTCTCTGTTCCAAGCTCAAATCCAGGTGTCATGTTTCTATTAGCAACTTTAGATTTTTTTTTTTTTTTTTTTTTTTTTGAGACAGAGTCTTGCTCTGCTGCCCAGGCTGGAGTGCAGTGGCGCGATCTCAGCTCACTGCAAGCTCCACCTCCTGGGTTCACGCTATTCTCCTGCCTCAGCCTCCCGAGTAGCCGGGACTACAGGCACCTGCCACCACGGCTGGCTAATTTTTTGTATTTTTAGTAGAGACGAGGTTTCACCGTGCTAGTCAGGATGGTCTCGATCTCCTGACCTCGTGATCCACCAGCCTCGGCCTCCCAAAGTGCTGGGATTACAGATGAGAGCCACCGTACCTGGCAACTTTAGATTTTTTAAATGATGACATCTACTTAATATAGCCATACTTTTTTCCCTTTGCATAGCTGATTTGTTGTCTTTTGGTAAATTAAATGGTTAGTGATGATATAACCCTAGAAATCAGAGGTAAGGTCTGAACCAGAAATATGTAATAGTAGTGAGGGCTTCGTTTATTGACTGCTTACTGTGCTTCAGTGCCTTACGTGCATTATCTCATTTAAACCCCACAGTTGACCCAGCCGGTGAGTCATGACTCTCTTCACATTAGCTGAGGGAGTTTAAGTTGCTCAGCCAAGTTTTGGTTGTGGATGACGCCAAGTGCAGACTAACGACGGCAACTGTGGGCCAACCTCTGGGGAGAACTCTTAAGTCATTTGCTTCCTCCTCAGCATAGCCTCTAGCTATTAACAAAAAGAGGAACAAGCCTAGGGGGGGAAGAAACTGCAAGCTGGCACTCAGCCAGCAATGGCATTGCCAGCTTTGGCACCCAGGTCTCTCTGCGGAGTGGCGGAGTCTTAGGCATTTGTAATTTGCATGTGTACAATCCTTCAATGGCCTTTCTTTGCCTTTAGGTTATGATTGTGCCTCCTGAATATCCCAGTACTCACATCTCTCTCACCGTTCTTTCCATATTCCATTCCAGTCACTCAAGAGGACTTGAGGGTCTGAGATCTGTGCTGTCTTGTCAAAACAGGGTTTACTAGAAACAGGACCTTGAGTAAGTTGCTTTCACCTTTTTGAGATGGTCTTCTCATATGTCATGTGGAGTAATAGGGTGGTTGGGAATAAGTGAACTGTGCCTGCATGTTGCATCTAGCACAGGGCTAGATTGCACAGTTGTGCCTTGCATGAGCCTGGGTATGGGGAGGTGATGATGATGTTGACTATGGCAGCATCAGCTTCAGCATTAGCGCCACACAGATGCTGCCTCCTCCAGGAAGCCTTCCTGGCTATCCCCATGGTTATTAGGTGCTCCCTCCACTCTTCCTCTGAGGGACCGTGGGCAGATCTCTACATGGATCTCAGTGCCTGTATTATGGTTATTAATTGGGCATTCTCCACTCGGCTAGAGAGCAGGTCGTGTCACGGTTGCCTGAGTGTCCCCAGGGACTAGCACAAGGACTGAAAGGAAGTCCTTAGACCATAAATGATGAGCCTTCCTGATGGGCAGCAAAGGCCTCCTCCCCCAACCCTGTGGGTTATGGCGACTTGTATGTCACAGGCCTTTGTTTCTCTGCACTGCTGTTATCCCTCAGTGTGCTTGTGTGCTCGTGTGGAACCAAACAGTGTGCTTGTGTGTGGAGTTCTCCCTCTCCTGGCACTTAAGGAATAACTGGCATTTATTTGAACAGAGATTTTCCCATAATATACAGATCTACAATATTTCCTTCTGTCTTTATTAACATTTTCAAACACTCTTGCCCAGGACAGCTGTTCTAGACTTATGCTGTATGTTTCTGAGACTGGCATGAAAGATCATTTCACTAATGTGTTAGTTTCTGCTCAGAGACCTGGCAACTGAGAGTTTAGAATCTTTCATTGCAGTGCAAACTTCTGATTTGATCTCATATTGTATAACTGTAGTGAAATATCTTGGTATTTGGGGGATTTAGTCACTTCAAATAAGCGTTCATTTCTTTTCTTAGTGCGTATTCTCCTCACTCTACCCTTTTGAATTTAGATGGCACTCAGTGCTAATATAGGCTGGAATCAGGGGCTTGTGCCTCTAGTGCTGCCCAAAGCCTGACCTGTCTATGTTATGCAAGAAATGTTTGTTAGATGCAGGAGTTCTCTGCTGATCGGTGCAGCTGGTGTCGAGTTTTAACAGTTAAGGCCCCTATTCCCTTCCCCCTTTCTGAAATGTTTGTGATCTGCCGCTGCCAGAACGTTTTTAATATGCATGGAGCATAGAGTCTGGTACTGGAGGAGATTGGATCGCAGTTTGAATCAGAAGCAGCATGGACTGCTGATCTGTTCCATTTTCTAAAAATACACTTTGTAAAGTATACACATACACAGCACTGTCATAATTTCATGTTTTGGGGTTTGGCCCCACTGTTGCACCTGAAGGCTACAAGGTCTTTCCTCGAAATTCAGGCCCGTGTTTCCAAGCAAGAGTGTTGACTTTTTAAAGAAGAGAGTTTCCTCATCCTTTACACAAATGCATATTTCCCTGCTTACTGTCTTCCCAGCTCTTCCACCCACCTCACCTAAACACAAGAAATGCCTCTGTGGCCTCAGGAACAGTCAGGTAGACTTTGAATCTATGTATTTTCAGGAATGTGTTTCCAAATTAGCAATTTGAAATCTTCATCTGCTTTTAGTGAAACACTCTTGTTTCTCTTTGTCCCCTTTCTGTGAGAAGGAAGGAGGGTGACATTGGCTCTTCCATACTGAAAATGGAGAGGAATCCTGTTTTAGGAGAAGCCTTTTGCAGTGTAGTGTGTGAAGTTGGGAAGACAGCGAACAGATATGAGTAGTTCTCTATATTTCTGTCTTGGTAAATGTGGTTTCTGAGCTTTTTAGGAACAGTTGACTTCTTCCTCCATGTTCGCAAACTGCAACTTGGCTTTCAAGAAACTCGTGGCACTGAGGTGCTTTTTTGTACTTGATCAGTGGCTGGCATTAAACAGAATTGGTGGTTTGTGCTCATGCTGGTCTTACTAATCAAAAATCTGTAGTTAAAGGGACAACAAGAAAAAAGAACATCCCAAAGATGTTCTTTGGGAAAAAGCTGGGGCTCTCCCCTGAACCACAGAGTACAAAAAAATGGTCCAGTGAGTGTTTTTGTTCTCCCAGTGATGATACTGTCAAGAACTGTGAAGGGTCTGAAATTTTACCTGCTTGTGAGCTACCAAATTAGCCTACCATCGTTTCCGGGATGGTGGCAGAAGGCGTGGGACTCAGGGTTGGAGCCAGCAGCCTCTACTAATCACAGCAATGAGAGTATCAGTGTTTTCTTGTGCCAGTTCCCTGAGTCCCGGTTCTTACAAGGCAATGCAGCTTGGGCCAGGTCACACCTGCATGCCTCAAGAGAGAAACTTGGAGCTTAGAAAATCCGGATCTTTTATGATGGGTAAAGCTCACTCTTTGAGAGAGAGAGAGATAGATGTGCCTTAGGGCTCAGTTCTCTCTTGGAGCCCAGGTTGAGGAAAAGCTGTTCGTCCTTTGCTTATGGGCTGCCATTCCAAAATGTCTATGTTCCTTCAAAGTGTTTTAAATAAAAGAAGGGAAAGAGAATATCAGAAATTCTCTTTGGAAACTAATACCTTACTGTTTTTTTGAGAAAATGTAGGTATTACATTTTAAGTAATATTAAAAAAATTTTCGAATCTTCTTATTAAAAGTTACCCAAAGTTTGGAAGGTAGGAGATGGTTATATAACGAAGCTCATGTTTACGTTTTTTTTTTTTTTTTTTTGTTTGTTTGTTTGTTTGTTTGTTTTGACCTTCCAAAAAATATGGACAGCTTGCTTTTGGGAGACACTATGAAACATGCTATCATCTGATGTGTACTGGCTTGAGATGTGAACTCATTACACGACTTAAGTATATACACTCACTTCTTGCCTTTTAAGTATATATACTCATTTCTTACTCACTTCTGATCCTCCCTGGCCGACAAGCCTCTGAAAAATTTCCTCTATCCAACCACCTGCTCTGCTGCTTCCCAAACCTTGTTTGGCTGTACAGGTCTCTTCTTTCACAGGCTTCCAGTTGTCCACACGTCTCATTGCCTCATCTCCATAGAGACTGTCTCCAGCCTTGCATGTTGCTCCGTCTTGTGAATATTCCAGCTCACAGTGTGTCTGCCCATGTGGGGTTCTGAAATCAAAGGAGTCACCTAGTAGAGGCTTCTGAGATTACCCAGGACATCACATACAGAAACTTAAGTCTACATGGGAAGTCTGGGAGGTAATCTTGGTGAACCGGTTAGTGCTGGATCACATAGCACATGTATGTGTTAAACAGCGACAGAAAGATCACAAAAAACAAAAAAGATGAATGTGGAGAACTTGACCCTGGACAAGGACTGCTGATTCTATGTTCCTGTTTGGAATGAGATGGAGAAAGCCAGGGTGCGGGACAGGCAGGGCTTTCTGTTTTGTATCTGTCATCGCAGTGGTTCTTTCACTTTCTAAAAACCGAGGGGTATTTTCCCTTTACACACACGCACACACACACACACACACACACACCACACACTACACACCACACACCACACACCACACACCACACACCACACACGGAGGTTTTCTTTTTTAAAGAAAGATGTGAGGATTAAGCAGACAATAGCTATAAAATTTATGCTCTTTATTTTTCAAGGGCCACATAAATATAGTCACATAGTTACTTTATCTTCTTCCTGTAACTGTCCTCCCTCTAGGCAGATGGATGGCAGTCATTGATGATTTATGACTCTGAAGAGCTGAAGGGGGGTGTGGCAAAACATCTCATCTTCCTCCACCGCCACCCTCCAAGCACCTTGAATGATTGCTGGGAGATAACTTGGCAATTCTTTGGCTAACTGTGGCCTTAATTCCCTGCCAGGGCTTCACTCACACCTACTTCTCCTTTCCTTCCTGATTAGTAAGACAACATTCAATGTTCCTTTTCTGCTAAAAAAGAAAACGGAGTGACTTTTGTGACTGGTGATACAGATCACTTTACAATTTATAAGGTATCTTGCCTTGGGATAAAATAGGTTTTATGACTCCCAGATGAATGGCTGGATAGGGGAATTGTAAATAAGCTCTTTGAAGAATAATGTTTTGTTTTTTTTAATGACCCCCTGTTTTTACTGACCAAAGCATAGGAAAGCTTCTGTGTATTAAATACCTACCAAGTCAATTATGCACCAGATTTGTAAAATCCAATTTTGGTTTTAGAACTTTCTAATTTGGTTGCTCAGATGTTGGCTGATGGCTCCATGTCCCTGCCACTCTGCCTGGCTTCGTGAGATCTGGAAAAAGAGTTAAAGATCTTCCTGCAGAGGCAAGAGAAATACTTGAAGCCATTGGAGAACAACCAGTGTCAACTTGCCCTTTCATTTATTGGTGTCGCAGGCCTCCAGGGAAGGTGTATGGGTTAGAGAGGCCACAGGAGGAGTATTGGGGGAGGTGGAACTGGAGCTGAGCCAAGGAAAGGCAAGATTAGAGCAGGCAGAGGAGGGCGGGGAGCTTGAGAGGAAAGGCAAAGCTTGAGGCAGAGGTGGGAGTGCCAGGAAGCAGAGCTGTGGCAGACAGGAGGCTGCTGGGGCGGCGTGGCCCCTGGTAGGCGGGCAGGTGGAAGAGCATCGGATATGGGGAGACAGGTGGGTAAACTTGGCCCTAGGTTGCTGAATGTCGCTGTGTTGGAGGATTGCACCTGGGGGCTGTCCAGGAGACCATGCTGGTGCTGAAGAACTCGGTGCCAGTTCTCTGGCAGGGGAAACAGTCTAAGCATGCTGAGGAATGTGGAAGCCTCAGGGAACTGCTCGTGGAAACTGGTGTACTGGTTTATCGGAAGACGGCGGGCATCTGAGGTGAAGAGCACCTGGGTGCCGCAGACAGGGAACACGTGTGTGTTCAAAATGTCACTGAATGAAATGAGACGCTTCTCAAGGGAACATCATATACCATAGTCACAAACCTCCAGTTCTGAGGTCACTGAAGAATAATTCAGATCAACACGGATCAACTACGTGAACTCTCCCTCTGAGCTTAGCGGCCATTCCAGGTGTCTGTTCACTGACCTGTTTACATTAACTTTAAACGAAATGGAAATATTAAGAAATGCTCTGGTCACTAGAAGTTTTTGCTGTTCATTTCTAGTCTTTAGCCCTCTCTAGAGGAAGCCTGAATCCAGTGGCATTTTCTTTTGCACGGCCATACGTGTAGGAGCAGGTGAAAGATCTTTAAATGTTTAGCTGATCTTCTGCAGCTGCCGGTCACGTGCTTGATGCTAGACTCCTGTGATTTTCCTTATAATTAGAAAAAATGAATACCTTGAATATCCCACTACTCCTTTGAGCAATTAGATTCTGGTTTTCTAATTAGTGAACTCATAGGGTGCTAGTAGGTTGGACAGATTGGAGAACCTGGAGAAGGACAGTAAGACAGCTTGAGTTTGGGGTTGTGGCTGGTTTCTGGGTTGTTGCTATCCGTAGTTTGGGCTGTAGCCCCGGCAGGATGCAGAGAGGACTCTGTCCCTACTGGTCAGGAGTGATAGGGGAATTAGCGACCTAGTCATCTGGGATTGGGATGTCATGCATTTGATGTTCTGTGGCCTTTCTGCTATTAATCCTGTCCTTCAAACTCCTACCTTTAGCCCAGGTCAGACCCGATCATCTATGGTGCAGTGGCTTAACCCACAGTCTCCAACCACAACAAGCTCCAACCCAGCTGTGACACCTCCTTCACCCGGGTCATCCCCTTTCCTCTTTTCTCCTCCTGCTACTGTACTGGACAAGCCACCTGAAAGGTACGTGGTTTGGAGTGGAATGTGGAATATGGTGGCAGCACACACAGGGGGCTTGATGAACCTGAGCAGGTTCTTGTGTTCTCTGCTGGCAAAGGCTTACCCAGATACCCCCAGCATCCCGGTCTTCATGGACAGCACTTACCACCTTGTATCAGGGCGTGCCTCACCCAGTTCAGTAGCAAATTCTTTGGAGGATTTGCCTTACATGAGACCTGCTTGAACCTACTCTGTCGTGCTGGTTGTGCATTCATGAAGAAGTTCTTATTTTGGAAGAACTTCTTGTTCATGAGTATAAAGCACATTCTTTGTTTTAAAGGTAGGCAAGCTGGCACTGGAAACATTCGCTTCCATGGCATCCAATGGCCAGGTCCACAGAGAATAGAGCTGCTGGCCTCCAGCAGGCTCTTCCACCTGTGGTGGCTCAGGTGCTTCTTCCTGTCAGTGGCTTCCCCCATGCCAGTGAGGTGAGGCGTTTCCTTTGGATTTGATTAGACTGGCTAAAAGCATGGTTTCCATCCTTTTCACGCACGGACACAGAGGTTGCTTTAACAAATGGTGAGAAGCTGGGCCTGGTGTGCCTTTCTTGGGGTGGAGGCACAGTGTAAATACAGAACACTCAGGGAAGAGCAACAAGCCCCTTCCAGAGCGGTGGCTGCCTGGGGTGGATCTGGGCTGGTGGTTTCCCACCTGTGGAGTGTGGGTGTGCCGCCTCCTTCTGCCGGCTGGCCGTGTGTCTCCAGGTGCGTGTGCTTTTCCTAACAGACCAACTGAAGTGCTTGGAAATAAAGATGTCCTGTGGTTCTAACAGTGCTGAATGGTAGGAAAGGGCATCCCACCAGGTAGGGAGGAGAATTAGGTGAAGTGGTTCAGTGACAGCTCTTCAGGGAGGCTCCCTGAGGAAAGGCTTGAATTTGAAACCCATCGTTTACTTGAAAATCAAGTGCTATTCTTAGCCTGATGTTCACTTCCATGTTAATTTCTTTTTCGGGAGGAGTTGCCCTACTGGTGACATCAGTGAAATTTGGGGAAGGGGGTTGGGGGTGAGGTTTCTCTCTGTTTTCCACATTTTCATTGGTGTCTTTTGTGTTTTCTTTCTTTTCAGTGTCAGCAGTCGGAAGGCTCGAGCCGTGTATCCGTGTGAAGCTGAACACAGCTCGGAATTATCTTTTGAAATAGGAGCAATTTTTGAGGATGGTAAGTGTTAGTGGGAGCCTCGTCTATTAATCCTGTGGGCCGGATTACTAACGACCGCTGAATGGAGGGAGTGGTCAGTGATGGTGCTGTTGTTGGGAGGGTGAGTGTCCCGCTTGATGCTTTGGACTGGATTAAGCTGCTGTGTTCGGCTCCTAGGCCCCAATACCAGGGGCCTGTTGTTGATGGCTGGAATGCCACTGTGCTCTCTTCTTGGTTATTCTCCATCTCATCTTGTGGGTCTTCATTCAGGTCATTTCTCTCCTGACAGGAAGAAGCTAGTGTCACTTGCACTTAAGAAATATTTCTGATTTGCACACTTTATTATATTTGTTCTCCCAGAGTTGCTAACCAAGTCCATTAAACGCTTCAGGTTTACCAACTCTGAGTCATCAGAGAATACTACTATGCTTAAAAATTTTCGATTGCTATTTCCCTTACCATTTTTGTGCTTTACAGTTTTGCTGATTTGAACAGTGTGTGAGTCTCCAGATTCAGGTATTGACTTTGCATATTGAAACAAGGGTGTAGCTTTTGAGGATTTAATATTCATACACAAGCATGTAGGAGCTATGCCTGGTTGAATATTTCAAAAAGTTCTCTTATGGCTCAGTGTCTTTTTTTCCCTGCTCTTGCTTTCTTCCCTCCCCAGTCCTGCTCATTATGAAATGCATTGGTTGCTATGGAAACCGTGCTGTCATGTGTGGGTGGAGCTCCTCAGAAGAGTTCCAGGGAAGCAGTAGGAACCTGAGATGCTTGGAATGGAATGGTTGATTATCCAGAATGTTTGGGATATGTGGAATGTATCAACACGAGGCACAGTGGTGTATTGTCAGTAATGCAGCATTTGCTGACGATTGTTTTTTAGAAAGCAAGTTGCCTCATTTAGAACAGATTTCTATATGCGTGTGATATGTGCTCTTCAGAGACAGAGACTCCTGGTAGTGTCAGAAAACAAACAACAACAACAAAACCCCACATGGAACAGAATTAGACTTTGTGGAGAAATTTTGTTCTTGGAATAGAAGCAAGATCATTCCTCCATTACCATAACATACATGTAGTTTTGCCAAGAGAATGTGGAACGTAGTTGCCCTGCCCCAGGCCTGTCTCATGTCGGCACACCATGTGGCTGAAGGGGAGGCTGAGATGGTAGTATTGAAACGCACTCATTTGAGAAATGTGATGAATTTTTATTTTGTGTGATTAGATTTGTTTAGAAGACTCTGAACTCCCTCCTGCAGTATGGTTTGTGAGATAGTTACCATGGTAGAAGGTGTATCTATTAGGATACCTTAGGCTGCAAATAACAGAAATTGACACAGCTGGTTAAATCAGTCATGAAGATGGATTAAAGTCAGGTGCGATGGTGCACACCTGTCATCCCAGCTCGTGCAGAGGCTGAGGCAGGAGGATCACTTGCGCCCAGGAGTTTGAGGGCAGCCTGGATAACATAGTGAGACCCCATCTCAAGAAAGAAAAATGGGTTGGGGGAGGGATTAGTTTGCACCATAGTAAGTTTGGAAGTAGGGAGTTCTAATTTTAATTCATATTCTCAAAGATGTTATCAAAGACTGAAGTATTTCCATCTCTCTGCGAAACTGTTCTCTGCTGATGGACCTGGGCCTCTGTCTGGTTTCCCTGGCGGGAGCAAGATGACTGCCACACTTCCATGTATCATGGCCACACTCTGGTGGAAGGAGGTGTCTCATCCTTGTGTTCCTTTAAGTATGAGAAAACTTTGCCAAGATTTTCTTCATAGTTTACCCATCCTCATATCCCAGTATGCAGAACTGAGTCACATGCTTACCCCAAATCCATCATTTGCAAGGATTTAGACCAATCAGAATCACACAGGGTATAGGACACCTCTCCTGGGCACACAGCCATGTGAATGAGGGTCAGTGCCTAAAGCCAGTGCAGATCTGCCAGTTTGGATAAAAGGGGACACGCTGGTAGGCGTCTGACCCAGGAGACTTATGTTCTCCAGACTTATGTTCTCCAGACTTAAGTCTCCCGAGATGACTTAGAGTCTTTCTAAAAAGTGTGCATGTACACACGTACACGGACATAGTCACACATTTGTACATATGTACACACACGTGCACACACATACCAGTGTCTCCGTGTGTTTTGGAGGAGGAGAGCCACTGATTGCAGGCAACGTGGATTCTGAACTCTGCAGTTATTTTGCCTGGGCTCACACCATGGCTTTCTTATCTTCCATGTGACCTGGAACAGGCTCCTTTAGGACTCTGTGCAGCTGATTCTTCATCCTCAGTGGCAGGGATGGCCACAACATTGATGTTGTATCAAGATCACATTGGGGCCACTGAAAAAGAGGGTTCTGAGTTGCTACAGATGTATGGGGGAGAGGCTGCTGACCATGATGCCACACTGGGTACATCATAGTGTGCCTCAGAAGAGGCTATGTTTTGAGCCAGGTTGTGTCTCACTCAGGTTCTGTGCTCTGCAGTGCTGGTGTCTAGCTCTGTCAGGACTTTGCTGGCTGGGGCACCCTGGGTGTCTCAGGAGCTCCTCATTCTGTCCCTCTCCTAAGGCTGGCTACTTGGAAAATACCTTGTGGATGTGTTGACACCCTCTCCCTACCCAGGCATGTGAGTGTCTCATTTAATGTGAGCTACTTGTCTTGCAGGTGCCCCCCTGATTCTTTCATAGCAGGGCAGATAACGTAGTGGAAGGTGTTCAGAATCAACAGCATTAGGCTTACTGCTTAATAGGGACACTTCTTCAACGGGTACAGTCAGTGTCAAGCCCTTAAGCAGAGTTTATCTGTGTGTGTGTTTGCACCTCACATCTTCTGTGCATAGTTGATCTCTTAGCTAGTTAAAAGCAGATGCTTGCCCAGAACACATCTAGTGAAGCCCTTCCTTAAACAGCTATGGGGTCTTCCGGTCTGACAACTGACACTGAGAGGACAGACTGTCAGGTCATCTGGCCACAGCTTCTGTGGAGCCAGGCAGTGCTCCAAGTGGCCACTCGAGACAGCTCAGCCCACAGGAGTGCTGCTGGGAACGCTCCCTTTCTGCAGACCAGCAATACTTAGTGTCCCTGGAATGCCCAAGACATTCTTCCTATGTTCACTTATCCATGTGGAATCTTCCAGCCTCCATAGATGCTCTTGCAGTGCCATTCCTTTTTGTATCTCATACAGGCAATAAAGGAAATCAGTTTATGGCACCCAGTGGCCTTTGGAGAAAACAAACTCGAGGTCAGAGTGACCCCCGGGCAGCCTCGTCAGTAGTTATGTGGTTTGGGATGTGTGCAGCTCTGAGAAATCCTGACCCGGAGTGTGGTTGACACAGGGGTCTTTAGCAATTGTGTAGCTCCATGACTGTCCTTGTTCTTTGCTCTTACTGGGTGGGCCAGGCTTAAGTTATGAGTTCCAATTCTAGGTGGAAGATGTGTTTCTTTAGTAGACTTACTAATGCCTAGCTGTTGCTCTGGGGCAATGCCTCCCAACCCCCACCCGCCCCCACCCCTCACCCCAGGAGAGGGCTGTGTTTGTAAGGTCTCGGGGCAGTGATGTTGCTTTGATGGCCAGAGGGACCTTTCCCTTTTCTCTGGGCCTGGGGAATCCTGGAAATAGGTTTTGCTGGTGACCACCCGCCAGTCCTGCCGTCTTTCCAGACAGGTGTGCTCCAGTCTGATGGGCAGTGGTTGCCTCCCCAGGGGCAGGGTTGGGAGGGTGCTGAGGCAGGAGGTTTCCAGGAGCGACCCCACGTGGCAGCAGCAACAGCAGCGGGGCTGCTTTCCTGGCTGTCCCAGGCTCTTTGTCAACATCCACGTGTAGACGTTGGGGAGCAAGTGTGGCCCAAATTAATCCTTAAAAGCCTCTGGCGATTAAACTTGAAAGGTCTCAGATAGACACAGAATAATCCCTGGAAAACAATTTGGCATTATCCTGGAAAGTTGATCGCATATAGACCCCACAGCCCAATGATTTCGTTGCCAGGTAGATTCCTAGCACAGGAATCTGAGAAAAAAATACTGAGTGAAAAATAAGTTCCAGGTGACTAGACATTATGTGCTTCTGCTTAAGCTCACACATACGCAAAATAAATGGGATATTGTTAGGGGTATGGACTTGTGTGACAAAACTGAATTTTACCCATAGCTGTGATAAGATAATGAGAAACATAGCATTGAAGCTACTGGTTGCCTCGGGGTGGGAGATAGGACAGAGCCCAGGACGCAGCCTCCCTGTGGGTCCTGTGGCAGTTCTGAAGTTGAGTGTGGGTTCCTGGCGCTCACCGTGTGCTGATGACACTTCAGTGATTTCAGTGTTTGTCACACACATTGTCTACGTTATGCTGAAAACTGAGTTGGTAGAAGGGACCTGCTTCTCTCTCGTGCTACTTGGGGTCCCTGCCCCACACCCATCTTGTTCCCTCTTGTGGTCTAAAGGCTGTGAGGACACCGTGGCTGCAGCAGAGTGAGGCTCTTGGACTGAGACCTGCAGGCACAGGGAGGGTGCGTGGGAAATGACAGACACTGAGGCCACCATGTTCTCCACCCGTAAGAATGGAAAAGCAGAGCCCTGTTGTCCGCGTAGACACTGCTCGGGGGAGTAGTGGTGTGATAAACTAGGAGAGGAGCCCCAGATGGGTATTTTGGGGTTCGATGCTACTGAGAGAGGTCAGATCTTCAGAGAGGGAGGGAGAGCCTGCCAGCCTCATCTGCAGCTGCAGAACCACTTTTCCTGTGCTTGGGGACACCTTGCTGTTGGTCTCCAGACCCTTCTAGCCCACCCTGCCCGCCGCTTGGCCGGGTCCACTTCCAAGGCTCTTGGATGTTACAGGATCCCCCTTGGTCACCTCTGTAAAGCAGTGACATCTCTCTCTCTACTGGCTTCTGCCTTACAGGGAGGTGAGGGCTGGGGAGGTGGTGAATGGGGTTGTGGCGGCGTCTCTTTGGTTTGTTGGTTGGGGAGGTTTCCCCAGTCAAGCCTCCTTTCACCTCCAGCATTGTAGAACATCACCTTTTTCCTCCTCTGTTCATCCTGTCTTTTATTAATACTGAGTCTGTGTTTGTGCAAGTGTGTGGTGTGTATAGGGTAGGAGGAGAAACAGTAAGCATGTGCAGGTGAGACTATTTGAGACTACCTTATTGCCTCCTCATAGCGGGTCTTGCAGGCTAAGTGCTAGTAACCCCGTGTTGCAGATAACAGCTGAGCGAGGCCCAGGAGTTAATTTCCCAGGTGCACCCAGCTAGCCAGGAGTCTCCTCCCGGGCTCTGACTTGAGCCCTGGGCCCCTTGCCACTCAGGCCCCCACATTGTTACAACCCTGAGGGCCTCTTTTGCATAGAATCCAAAGCTTTTCCCTGATGGTGGCTGCATACTAGTAGCATTGCCAGCTGGGGTGTTTGGATGAAGTGAGAAGTCTCTAAAAATCCTGGTATGAAGAACAGTGTCAGGGTCAAGGTCATTGAAGGCATGAAAAAAGTGACTTGCTGCCAGATCACTTTGAGAGCACATCTCTTATTTTGCTTATTCATTCATTACACAGATAATCATGTGTCTGACACTGTGCTAGGTGCCGGGTCTCATGTTATAGATGGTACATGCTCTCACAGTCTGGACTAGAAAAGAACGTCTCAGTGTATCTCTCCTATATGTACACGTATGCGTGCACACACACACACACAGGACATGCAGGGTGCATAACTGGGAGCCCCAACCTGGTCTGGAGCCAGGGGAGGAGTCGTGGAAGTGGGGGGATGCTGAAGCTGCTCTTTGAAGCATGAGTAGGTGCTGTCCAGGCATAAAGGCAGGGAAGAGCATTCAGGCCCAAGGGAACAGCTGCACGGAGGCCTTGAAGGCAGAAGCTTGTTGAATTTAAGGAAAGTGCAGGCGGTTAGGGGAATGCAGACAGCCAGAATGTGTTCCTGTTCATCCAGGGGAGGGAAGAACAAACAGTTACCCTGTTGCAAAGGACAATTAGAATTGGCTTGTCAGTGTCTTCCAAACTGTGGGGCAGCTCTACCTTAGAGGACCATGAACTGAATTCGCTGAGTTGCAATTAGCATTCAAAGAGTAATACTTTTCTACACAAATCCATGGGGAAAAAATAATAGAATACAGAAAGGAAGGCATTGCGTGCGCACAGTGAGGGTAAGAGTGCTGCTTCATGAAACGTGTGTGTTATGGACATGTGTGCCTGTACTTGGTTTTTGATGTGAAATTATTCTCCTAGGTTGTGATCGGAAGCCATCTTTCGAGTTGGTCTGCTGGAGTAGCCCATGCCTCCCCTTTCCTTTATGCCACGGCTGCCATGCCTGCACCTGACCATGGTTGGGGGTTTGAGCTGGGGACTGCCCACAGCTGGGGGTTATGAAATGCTTCTGTATTGCATTTCCGAACCCTGGTGAGGAGTGCTTGGACCTGTGCCCTTTGCTGTCCAGGCTGCAGTTTCCTCGTTAAGTATCATGTGAATATTTATGAACAGTCCATTGTGCCAGGCACCGTGCCCAGATGTATAAGGCTCAGGCTGCCTTCAGGAGTTCCCAATCCAGTGTGGGAGTCAGACCAGACTGTCAGAGGAGGAGGCATCCAATCAGGTCTCTAAACAGGAGGAATTACCCGGTGAAGAGGTGGGGGAAAGGCATTCCAGGCAGAAGGCACTGCGCTTGCAAAGGCCTGGAGTTGCAGTTGGGATTTCTCTGGATGATTCATTGCAGTTGACATGCATGATGTGCCAGTGGAGTGTGAAGGGCTCCTGTAGGGGCGACTGGAGCCAGGTGCCAAGGGGCCTGTGTTACAGACCAGTAAGAAGCTTGAGTTTGAGGCTGGGAGCGGTGGCTCACACCTGTAATCCCAGCACTTTGGGGGACCAAGGCAAATGGATCAGCCAAGGTCAGTAGTTTAAGACCAGGCTGGCCAATGTGGTGAAACCCCATCTCTACTAAAAATACAAAAATTAGCCAGGCATATAGTGGTGCTTACCTGTAATCCCAGCTACTCGGGAGGCCGAGGCGGGAGAATTGCTTGAACCCGGGAGGCGGAGGTTGCCGTGAGCCGAGATAGTGCCACTGCACTCCAGCCTGGGCAACAGAGTGAGACTCCCTCTCAGGAAGAAAAAAACAAAACAAAACAAAATGCAAAAGCTTCAGTTTGACTTTAAGCAGGGGAGTGATGTGATCAGCTCTGTATTCTAGACAGTTCACTGAGCATCTTTGTGCAGAGTGGGTTGGAAGGGACCGGACTGGAAACCGGGACACTGGTTAGGAGGCTGCTTTGGGACCACGTAGATGAGGATTGTCGTGGCCAGTGCAGGGAGGCAGAGCCTGTCAGTGACCCTGGTGCAGACTTTGTGACCCAGCATCCCAGAAGTGGCCCCTGTTCTCTACTGGCCACTCCCTGGTTGAGCTTTTAAGTGAACACCCAGGAGGCAAGTACTTGGGGACATTTTGTTAAGGTGATTTTTCTCTTCCTTTTCAGTACAAACCTCCAGGGAACCTGGCTGGCTAGAAGGGACTCTGAACGGCAAGAGGGGGCTGATTCCACAGAATTACGTCAAGCTGCTGTAGCTCCTGGAAGCAGAGCCCCTGCTGACCCTGGCACCCAGGGACCTGCCTGGGGGCAGAGAGCCGCCTTCCTCCTCTGAGGCTCTGGGCTGCACCCACAGGTACCTCCACACTTGGGAGTTACCATCATCACGATCAGCCTTGGGGGTGGGGCGTGGGCGGGGATGGGAACACACCGCACTGAACTGTGATTGTGGATCAGGAGGGGGATGTCAGGATTCGCAGAATGGACTTTTCATTTGTCAAGTATCGGGACTTGGGATTTTAATTATCCAGCATATAGAACGAGAGGGAGGGCAGCCTTCTGCCACCTGTGTCGCCCCCACTGGCAGTCACGTCACCAGAGCCACCCCGGCTCCCTCTCCTCCCGGAGCACCTGCTGCCGCGATGTTCAAGGGAACTGTGCTGCTCACAGCGATAGGTCTGCAGAGCGCATGCCTGGCTCCGGCGGCCTGGCTGGGACGGCTGCTGCTGGTGCGGGGGAGATGGTCTCAAGCCAGAGGGAAGCAGAGAGACGTGCTTCTCCAGCCTACTCTTCCTAGACGGCCACCTGCGGGACCCCACGCTCACTGCGGTGGCGGCGTGCACTGGCGTATTTGTAACAGGCTTCTCGGTGCTCCTCACCCGTGTGCTCTTTTCCAGACACCACCTTTTTGCCTCAAGGTCTCTGTAAATGAAATAAACTGTAATTTACTATTTGATTTGTCTGTCCTAATGTGGAGAAGCGGTCGTGGAAGTCATTGCCCTGTCTTGATTTATGAATTGGCAGCCTGCGATGGGACTCGTCTCTCTCCACTGCCGGCGTGCTCACAGGTGGAATCTGTTAGCAGGGAGCCTGGAGTATTTGCAGTGAGGCGTGTTCCCGGGGGCGGGGGCAGCCTCTGATGTGTGCAATCCTGGAAGGGCATTCACATCTCCTCCAGTGGCTGCACAGGCCTCTCTACCCTGGTGCCTGCAGGACCTGGAGCAGGGCTGGGGCTTTGGCCCTGAGTGGTTGGTGTGGGCTGTCTCAGTGCCCTGGGACCAGCCCTCCTACCAGCACCATTGTACACCCTTATCCCACACCTCCCAGCTTGCCTCTGCCTTCCAGGCCTCCTTACTAATCTCCATCTGGATTAATTTCAGTGTTGAGGGAGGAGAGGGAGGCAGAGCACACCTTCCCGGAGGAGCCTTCACCCTTGACCCTGCCCTACCCCGTGCGGATGGCCACCCCTAGCGGATGGCCACCTCCAGCATGGGCAGGCCTTGCTCTGACGCTTCCTCATTCTCCTCCACCTCCAAGCTATGGGGTGCAACAACCTCTTGAGGAAGAGGGGACTTCCCTTGGAATGTGGGGCTTAGTTTTAGTGGCCCCAAGATTCTGAAGCCAGCCCCATGCCCCAGAGGCTGCTCTGGGGCCAGGCATGTCTTTCCACGCATCCCCATAGGAGGTTCCTGGACCTGTCGGACTTCTCTCAAGCATTTATCAAAGGACAGATGTGTTTGTTGCCTCATCCCCAGATGAACTGACTCAAGAGCTTGCCAGTTAACATCTTGGAAGTCACCTCACGTGGATGACGTGAGGATGTGGAGTTTGGGAGTCGTATGTGTATGGGGAAATGTGCTTCTTGAAAAGTATCCGTATTGCAAACAAAAATAAGGACAATTTCGATGCAACATAATTTAAAATAATCACGTGCCCAGTGAAGAGCATTGAGACCGCAGAGGAGCCCAGGGCCACCCTACCACAGGCGGATCTGAGGCCTGGGCAGGGGCTGGCTTGGCCCTAGGGCTGGGGCAGCAGAACCTCCAGGAGCCTGTGTTCTGAGTTGTCGTTGCTGCCCCGACTCGTTGCTTGGGATGTAGAAGGAAACTTGACTCCTGAGAAGAGGTTGCTGGCATGTTCCACTTCTGTGAGGGCCCCTCTGCAGGCAAAGGCAAACCTGTGGGCAGCTAGAGCAGGCTCAGGTTAGTGTTGGGAGTGCCTTCCTGGCAGATTCCTAATTGGTCTATCCCCAGGGGCCATTAAAAAGCAAACTCCCTACACCAGGTCTTGATTGATTTGTTTGCTTGCCGGAGATTCCTATTGTTAACAGTGAGATGCACCCAACCTGCCATTCCCCTCAAAGCGGTTTTACCACCACTTAAAGAAATCACCACCAAGTTTGGCTATCCGTGTGACCTTGGGCAAGATCAGTCACCCCCATGATTCTGTTCCAGCCTCCTAAAAATAAAACGATCCTGAGAAGTTTGGGGTTGAAATGACCTAATAGAAGCAGCACACCCAGTATGTGGGGAGGGCTTGGCTAATAGGAACTGCTGTTCCCATTTTTCTTACTCCAGTGAGTAAGAACAGCAGTATCTTGCATCTTTGTCATCAGGGCCCTCTGTGTTCCTTAGATTGATGGGGTGACAAGTAGGGAAGTTCTAAAACTGTGCCCTGTGGAGGCTCCTATAGCCTTAAGAGCTGAAGACCCCTCCTGTGGCCCTCTGGGGAAGAGTGGGGTAGTGCCAGAGGGGAGCAGGGGTGTTTCTGTCTAAGAATGTGACACGTGCACAGCAGTGTGGCCAGGATTGCCAAGGCCTCTGGGCAGGGAGCTTACCCCTGGACATGGCCCAGGATGTACTGAGGAGCGGGATCAGGAGGTGTTTTCTTACTTTGGTGGATCATCTTCCTTCCCCTAGAAGGGGAGTGGAGTATGTTTTGCTGTTTTAGCTGGATGGGTGTGGCT
Source organism: Rhinopithecus bieti (assembly GCF_001698545.2). Classification (NCBI taxonomy): domain Eukaryota; kingdom Metazoa; phylum Chordata; class Mammalia; order Primates; family Cercopithecidae; genus Rhinopithecus; species Rhinopithecus bieti. The sequence goes on from NW_016814250.1 coordinate 1,327,775, forward strand.
GCTCCCCAGGCTCTGCTGAGGCTACCTGGCCTTCCCTCAGCCCTACCTTGCTCAGCTCCTGCAGCACCAACTGCAGCTGCCTAGACCAGGTCCATATCCTGTGTTCATTCAGAGGCACAATGGTGGTTTGAGGCAAAAAGCACTCAGGCGGTGCGTTTCTTGTTGGCACTGGGGCTGCAGGGCTTGCATCTGATGGTGCCACCCACAGGGCCTTCCCTGGTGTTCCTCGCATCTGTAAAGGAAATGCCAGGTGAAAACAGAGCCAAAGGACTTGCAGGGGCTGTAACCTCACCCTCCTTCCTTTGTAGTAGCAGCCATACCTGCGGTTGGGGATATGGAAGGGAAAAGCAATGGGTGTCCATGCCAGAGATGGATGTCTAACTCATTCTTTCCTTACAGTGACTGCACAAGCCAGGGGACATTAGCCCATTTTATGGATGAGAAAATGGAGAAGGAGCACTTGCTTCCTCAGGTTCAATAAGCTAGTCACATGTTCTTTCTGCTGTGCCATCTTGTCCTCAGGGCCATGCTGTTATGAGTTGAATTGTTTCCCATTCCCCAAATTCATATGTTGAAGTCCTTAACCCCCAGTCCCTCAGAATGTGACGTCATTTGGAAATAGAATCTTTGCAGATGTCACTAGTTAAGCTGAGCACGGTAGGGTTGGCCCTAATCCGGTATGATTGATGTCCTTAAAACAAGGGGAAATTTGGACACTGAGAGACTCGCATAGAAGAAAGATGACATGAAGAGAAACAGGCAGAAGACAGCCATCTACAAGCCAAGGGGAGGGGCCTGGAATAGACCCTTCTTCACAGCCCTCACTGAAGGAACCAACCCTGTTGACGCCTCCATCTTGGACTTCCAGCCTCCAGAACTGGGAGAAAATGCATTTCTGCTTAAGGTGCCCAGTTTGTGGTCCTTCGTTACAGCAGCTCTATGAAAATAAGACAGTGGTGAAAAGTGCATGTTGCATTACAAACAAGCTGTTTTGAAATCTTATTTTTGCTATTTTATATCTTGGTGACCTCTGGTAAGTTACTTGACCTTTTTATGGTTCTGTTTGTGCCTGTGAAATGGAAAGAGGAGACGCAACCTGTGGGATGTGACAGTTAAATGAGAGTGAATGTCCTGTGCTGGATGGGCGCATGGTGGGAAGTGGGGTTTAGTAAATGCAGATGACTGGAGAAGGCAAGGGGGCAGGGCACTGTGGCGGTTGGGGGTCGGTTTCTGTCCCGCTTCTCATCTCTAAATCTCCACCTGCTTCCTGCCAGCATCTGTTCTGCAAAAGCCATTCCCTGCTCTTGTCCTTTGCCAACGTTGCTCAGCCTCCCCGCTCCTTCCCAATGCCACTCTTCACTATCCACTCCAGGCTCCTGCTCTCTTGGGCTTGCCTTTCTTCCCATTCACCTCTAGACTGGGCATCTTCTCACCTTCTTAGGGGTTCTCCCAGTCTCTCAAAACCAGTCCCGGTGACCCCTTCCTTGGCCAGATATTTTCCACGACTTCTTGAATCTTCTTGAGCTATGTGGCTTTCTTCTGTCCACTCTGAGGATGCTATTCCAGGAGTGTGTCCTCAAATAGCTCTCCCACTCCTCGTTCTGCAAATGTCTTCTCAGCTGCTTCTCAGCACTCTTCCTCCTTGACTGGCTTGAGCAGTAATTTATTGCTGCTTCATTTGGGCAGTTCAGCTCATTCTAACACTTAAATGTCTAGCTGAAAGTATCTCAATCTACTGGTTAGAATACCTTGGAAAACACTATCTGAAGAGTAACTTGATTGGAAAGACTTCTATTTTTGGCCCAACAAAGGACCTGCACTTTAAATTTGGGCAGTGAATGCATGGCAGCTCAGGGCTATGCATTGGTGTCTGGATTTCTTCTTCCTTGTGGAGTTTAGCAACTAAGGAAACACTGCAAGGTGGAGCAGCTCCCATGCTGGGAGCATTAGGATCAGACCCAGCCAGGCCAGTTTTCACAGGTGCTGCCATCCACCCTCAGTAAGGCTGGCTTGGGGCATGGAGATCCATATAAACGGGTTTTTCAGACTAGGGAAAACTTGGAAACCACTGTCTTGGCAACATACATGCTTCAGCAAAATATCTGAGTAACTACTAGTGGTAGACATTTAAAAATCCTGATCTTTCACCCCTCCCCAAACCATGCCCTTTTGTGGAGCCCTTTCAGGCTGACTGAGGGCTTCACCTCACAACTTGCTTTGGCCAATGGGGTAGGAGCAAACTTGATTCAGTCAGAGGCGTGGAAAGTGTTATATGCCTTTCCAGGGTCTCTTTTAGAGCCCTGGCTTTGCCATGAAAATAAACCCAGGCTAGCTTGCTGGAGGATGAGAGGCCACATGGAGCAGGACCACTGCAGATCAGACAGCTGCAGGCTGACCACGGAGGTACAAACAATCCTAGCTCAGCCGAGCCTGGCTCAGGTCAGCACACCCCAGCCTGCTTCTCCAGCTGACTCATAGACTCATGAGAAATAGTCAATGGTGATTGATCTAAAGCGGTGGGTTTTGGGATGTTCTGTTATACAGCAGCAGCTAACTGCCTGCCACTTGGCCTCATTGTTCACTTTGCTTTGGACAGTCTTGGTCCATGATCAGTGCTGAGATCATGCCTTACCCAGTGTTTTTTGGGAAGCTACTGTTTTATTTCCAAGAAAATTGCTACAGTAGCAACTGGCTGACTTGAAATTAAAGTGCCAGAGATACTTGTAATCAAGTCATTTTAATCTGTGTACATTTGCAGAGTTTATAAAAAATACGTTAGAGCTGATTTGTACATAAAGGGACAATGTTTTCTATTTGCTTGGGGGGAATTCAGCACACAGAAGCAAACAACCCTCTAAATACATAGGCATCACTGGGCATAATGTTTTTTAACTGCTCTGGCATATAGTGGCTGGCTGTCTCTGTGGCAGAGACCAGTTCTTAGCTAATGATTCCTAACTGTGGGCTGAATTCTTTTGGCCTGAGAGCACTTCTAGAGATTGTTAGAAATAGTCACATTGACCCAAGAATGAGTCTGTTCAATTCGTAAAGGGCACCCCCTTTAGCCAAGGGTGCACATTGTAGGGGCCTCCTGCCAGCTTTGGGTGGGTTCCCAGCCCAAGATGGCTTTTGTTTCAAGTTAGGGGCGCTCTGTGAAAAGCCCTGTTCCCTAATAGGTCAATTTTCTGAAAATTTTAAATCTAAAATTGCATTTATAGTATTTTACACACCAAAAATTTGTGCTCACAACTTGCTTCCTGTGCTGTGTTCAGTGGGTGTGCTGTGTTCAGTGGGTGTGCTGTGTTCAGTGGGTGTGCTGTGTTCAGTGGGTGTGCTGTGCTCAGAAATGGATCTGTTGTGTTTCACAAAGCTGAGTTTGTTTCACTAATAGTCTTCTCTTGCTGAAAGCAAAAATAATTTGAACAATCACCAGTTGAGTAACACATTAAAAATGTACTGTACTTGAATTTATCTTGTGGGAAATGTTTTCTATTTAAAATCCAGCTGGTGATTGCTTACTGCTCCTTTGTGACCCATATTAATGAGTGGAATCCAAGGGACAAGCCTGCAGAAATGTCAGAAGAATCGTGGCCAATGGGGAGCTGAGCCTCTTGATGGTGCAAGGGTCCTGAGGGATGACAGGGTGAGACCATGTAGAGGAAGAACTTTGGAATCAGACGGGGGCTCCACTCACATTAGTCTCAAATTCTGCAGAGTAAGCTTTCATGTGGTTGTGAAGATAAATGAGGCAATGTATATACAGGGTTTAGCAACTACATGGCAATAGTTATCCAATGGTTACAGAGTATTTTAATGAACCAAATGTCAAAAGTATTAGAAACAAGGTCTCTAATCAGTCCCCAAAGAGTAGAATTAACATGTGGCTAACATAGGACTCTTTCTAACATGGAAAACCACAGTTCTCCATCTTGGATGTAGGCAGAATGCATACAATCAAGATTTGGGAGGGCACAAAATCCATGTGTACCTACAGACATTCAAATGAATTCGCTCCAAAACAACAGGTGATTAAAGTAAAGGATTTATTGTAATCTGCTTACAGTCCTTTGCAAAGACAGACATATGTTTTTGCATAAAGATATAAATTGCTTCATTTTAAACTAATTTAGTGTTTTTTTTTTAAATTATATGAACTTTTGGTGAATTATGAACTGTACCAAACCAAGATTTTTAAGAGCAATATGGTACAAAAATAAGAGCAGACAGACAATTTGGACTGGGACAGGCATTCAACAGTGAATTTAGGATATGGCTTTGCTGTTTAATCAAGCAAAGTTACCTGGAGACACACAAAGAGCCAGTTAACTTTGTTAATACAAAAAGCTGATGCAGACCATCTCCATCCCAAACCTGGTTAAGTCAGAATTCCCATTTTATAAAAACTAGTCTGAACTAAAAGCTGCTTTTGTTAAGTAAGTCATTTGTTTTCTAGCAACTCCCAGTCTGCATGCTGTGTATTTATTACCTTCAAAATGTGGCTTTCATATTGCTGTGCATGTAAGTTGACTGTATTTAAAGATCTGCCTATAAATTAAATTCCTGAAATTGTAAATTATGTAAGAAAAACTCCTCCCTCTGAGTGCAGCTTTCACAGGTTTCCCCTTGCACAAGGCAGGTGTCTTTTGAAAGACAAGGTAATGTTGCCTGCATGGTGAACCCTGGAGAAAAGTGTCGATCCAATTGCTGCTTCTTCCTGGCCATGGGCTTCTCCAGCTACAGCTTTTAGATTTTGGAAAATAATATGATTTCACTGAGTAAACCTGATGATTATCATCACTTTTAAAAGATTAATTTGGCCTCTATTCAAAGTAGTTTATTTAGTGCAATCATATTGTTAGTTTCCCCAAAGATACATGTTTGTGATTTGGGGCAAGAGAAAAGCCATAAATTGCATCAGTGCCGAACAGATTAATGAATTAAAAATTTTAGTGCCCCTGTCTGGCTTATATGATCTGTAGTTTTTCTCCAAAACTGTTTATGTATAAAATTTATTTTAAAACCTACCTTTTAAAATCTAAAACCCCTCTATCTATCTCCCGGTCTCCACGCCATTCAGACTGAACCTTGCCAAGATGGGCCGTCCCAGCGCATCCTGCCATGATCTGTGTGTTCCTGTGACTGGTTCCAGGAGTGCAGAACCCCTTTCCAAGATCAGAAGGGAATAGCTGATCTTTAACAGAGAGAGTGCATGGAATTTCTTTTTCCCACAGAAGAAAATTTATTTTCTAAAAGGGGAGGAAAAGAGGCTCTCTGAGCCATCTAGTTCCCAGTCTCTCTCTCCTCGAGCTGGTTCTGCTTCTGGAGGAAAAGGGGAACAAGGCAGCTTTCCTGAAGCTGCAGCACTCCCAGGACCACCTCCTCCCACGTGTGTTGTCAAATGACACCTTCCAGGAGCTGCAGACACCGCACGCAGTGTGTCATTCCCCGATGGAGTAGGATAAAGCAGAAGCCGGAAAACGTGCTGGAGTCCCACAAATGCCCCAAGCAGGAGACCAAGAACAAAACAAAAGTACAGAAAAGTAGAAAGGCTTCAAGACAACCGAAGAGGTTTAAGTGTGGTTATTTACAACAGAGACTGTAAAATGGTAAATTAGATATGAAGCTAAAAAAGGCACAGCTTTCCCTTTCTTAAATACACTGTAAACGGTTCATTATGCATGCAGGACATTGCACTTTACAAAAAAAAAATTACCTTGTTTAGACAAAGATAGTACTTAAATAGTCTCCAGCAAAATAGAATTCTTTCAAAATACTTTCCCATTCATCCTATTAACCATTAAAGATTTTGTTTTGTATGTGTCTCATTTACAAAAGATCCTTATACCTTATTTCAGGTCCTTCATAATTTATACATACAGTAATGTACAGCACAGCAAAAGACTGCAAAAAATTAATTATTTGTAAAGCCAACACAATAGATACTAGAAATCAAACCAAGGCATTTAACATCTTATCCATTCTAATTAAATAAGAAATGGACGCTAACGAGTGTGTATACCAGTGATGCAGAAGACCGTGGACGAGCAAGGGCTCAGAGGGGGCTGCCACCCCATGCCACGAGTTCTGTTATTACACAACAGGAATCTGTATATATTTTTTAATTTTTTGTGTTTTTTAAATAACAAAAGAATATTAATGCCCCATATTGACTATACGTTTTATGTGCAAACCAAGGGTAAGCTTTAAAAAGTTCGTTAGTCCTTGAACCCTTTTAAAACAAGCAAACAATACCAGAAACTACATGGCATAGTTAAAACTTCCATCTGTGAAAATATCAAAATCAGAGTTATTGACTAGATATGGCTTTTCATCCCGAGGAGCAGGAACATGTTTCTAAGCGCTGGGGATTGGAGTGGGGGAATCCTTCAGACTGCTCTGGTCTCGCCAAATCCATGGAAAAACAGCTTTCCCGGCTCCAAACCTCTGACATGACTTTAAACTTGAGAAACAAGTGTGAATCAACCATCACATGTTAGAAACAGGTTTTCTTGGGTCCTTCTGGGTGTGGAACAACACGGGGAAACTTAAGGCAAAGTTCTTCCGGGCAGCGGGCAGTCACTTCCGGTGGAAGTAGAGTGGCTTGGCATTCCCCGACTCCACCTTGGGCAGCTGGTCGCTGATGATCTCCACCAACATTGCGGGGAACTCTACCTTCAGTGCATGGGACTCTCGGAAGGTGTAGAAGCAGAATTCCAGCAGGTCGCTCACCAGCTGTAACACAGACACAGGGGGCATGACACAGGGGCCTCGCTTCCGACCCTGGATCCCTCTGCATTATGACTCTGGTGGGAACTCAAAGGACAACAGTCAGAAAGCCTCCCTGGAGACCACGGTTTCGTTAACTGAGCAGAGTCATCTGTCCTGGGAGAGGAAGAAGGGTGCTCACATCATCCATGTCATCTGCCTTTCGTGGAAAACAAACTCACCTGAGAGCTGAATTTTGAGCACTGAATGTATCAGATGCAACAGGGACAGTGACAGAGTTAATAGTGACTGGGTCACTGTACTGCACACATCAGATTCTAATTTCTAAATGTGTGCCTACACGTGTATCTTTGTATTGGCGATGGGACTTCCCAGGGTGTAAGGTGGGCTGGTGGGAAGGGGCAGGTGTTGGCTCAGGGTCTAAGCACCGCAAATGCCCAGGAGGGTGAGGAGGAGGACAGAGCACCTCACAGGCAGCTGTGGTGTCCCCCTAGCTGGGCCTGCCAATGGAGCTGCCACTGGGGGAAGCTGGCACTTCCACCTGCAGCCCCGGGCCCTCTTTCCTTCCTTGTGGGTGCCTGCCCTGTGGGGCAGACCTAAGACTCCTCAGCTACTTCCTATTTCAGGCTGATTTTGAGACAGTGAAAAACATCAAGGACAGGTTCTGGGGTGTCCCCTAGCTCATATTCCCTACTCTGAGAACCAAGAACCTTTCTCGGCCCCTCCAGACCTGAACTGCTCCAGGGTGAGCCAATGCAGGGTGGGGCGTCATCTCACCCAGGAAATGCAAGAGGTCAGGGAACTCCCTCCACTAGCCAAGGGAAGCTGTGAGGGACTGTGCTGTAATGGTGCTTCTGGCCCAGATACTATACTTTTCCCAGGGTCTTCGCAACCCATAGACCAGGAGATTCCCTTGGGTGCCTATACCACCAGGGCCCTGGGTTTCAAGCACAAAACTGGGTGCCAGTTAGGGTAGACACTGAGCTAGCTGCAGGAGTTTTTTTCATACCCAAGTGGCACCTGGAACACCAGTGAGATAGAACCATTCACTTCCCTGGAATGAGGGCTGAAGCCAAGGAGCCAAATGGTCTAGCTCAGCGGATCCCACCACCACGGAGCCTAGCAAGCTGAGATCCACTGGCTTGAAATTCTTGCTGCCAGTACAGCAGTCTGAAATTGACCTGGGATGCTCCAGCTTGGTGTGGAGAGGAGCATCCGCCATTACTGAGGCTTGAGTAGGCTGTTTTCCCCTCACAGTGTAAACAAAGCCACTGGGAAGTTCCAACTGGGTGGAGCACACTGCAGCTCCCCAAGGCCACTGTAGCCAGACTACCTCTCTAGATTCCTCCTCTCTGGACAGGGCATCTCTGAAAAAAAGGCAGCAGCCCCAATCAGGGGCTTATAGATAAAACCCCCATCTCCCTGGGACACAGCGCCTGGGGGAAGGGGTGGCTGTGGGCACAGCTTCAACAGACTTAAATGTTCCTGCCTGCTAGCTCTGAAGAGAGCAGTGGTTCTCCCAGCACAGCACTAGAGTTCTGATAAGGGACAGACTGCCTCCTGAAGTGGGTCCCTGATCCCTGTGCCTCCTGACAAGGAGACACCTCATACAGGAGAGCTTCACTTGGCATCTGGTGGGTGCCCCTCTGGGACAGAGCCTCCAGAGTTAGGAATAGGCAGCAATCTTTGCTGTTCTGCAGCCTCTGCTGGTGATACACAGGGTCTGGAGTGGACCTCCAGCAAACTCCAGCAGACCTATAGCAGAGGGGCCTGACTGGTAGAAGGAGAACTAACAAAGGAAGAGCATCATCATCAACTAAAAGGATGTCCACACAGAAACCCCATCTGAAGGCCACCAACATCAAAGACCAAAGGTAGATAAATCCACGAAGATGGGGAGAAACCAGCACAAAAAAGCCTGAAAATTCCGAAAACCAGAACGCCTCTTCTCCTACACAGGATCACAACTCCTCGTCAGCAAGGGAACAAAAATGGATGGAGAATAAGTTCGACAAATTGACAGAAGTAGGCTTCAGAAGGTGGATAATAACAAACTCCTCTGAGCTAAAGGAGCATGTTCTAACCCAATGCAAGGAAGCTAAGAACCTTGAAAAAAGACGAATTGTTAACTAACCAATTTAGAGAAGAACATAAATGACCTGATGGAGCTGAAAAACACAGCATAAGAACTTCATGAAGCATACACAATTATCAATAGCTGAATTGATCAAGCAGAAGAAAGGATATCAGAGATTTAAGATCAACTCAAAGGAATAAAGCAAGAAGAGAAGATTAGAGTGAAAAGAAACGAACAAAGCCTCCAAGAAATACCAAATCTACGCTTGATTGGTGTAACTGAAAGTGATGGGGAGAATGGAACCAAGTTGGAAAACACTCTTCAGGATATTATCCAGGAGAACTTCCCCAACCTAGCAAGGCAGCCCAACTTTCAAATTCAGGAAATACAGAGAATGCCACAAAGATACTCCTCGAGAAGAGCAACTCCAAGACATTTAATTCTCAGATTCACCAAGGTTGAAATGAAGGAAAAAATATTAAAGGAAGCCAGAGAGAAAGGTCGGGTTACCCACAAAGGGAAGCCCATCGCAGTAACGGCGGATCTCTGCAGAAACCCTACAAGCCAGAAGAGAGTCGGGGCCAATAGTCAACATTCTTAAAAGAATTTTCAACCCAGAATTTCATATCCAGCCAAACTACGCTTCATAAGTGAAGGAGAAATAAAATCCTTGACAGACAAGCAAATGCTGAGAGATTCTGTCACCACCAGGCCTGCCTTACAAGAGCTCCTGAAGGAAGCAATAGACATGGAAAGGAACAACCAGTACCAGCTACTGCAAAAACATACTAAATTGTAAAGACCATCGATTCTGTGAAGAAACTGCATCAACTAATGGGCAAAACAACCAGCTAGCATTGTAATGACAGGATTAAATTCACACATAACAATGGCCCCTTAAATGTAAACGGGCTAAATGCCCCAATTAAAAGACATAGTCTGGCAAATTCAATCAAGAGTCAAGACCCATCAGTGTGCTGTATTCAGGAGACTCATCTCATGTGCAAAGACACACATAGGCTCAAAGAGATGGAGGAATATTTACCAAGCAAATGGAAAGCAAAAATAGCAGGAGTTCCAATCCTAGTGTCTGATAAACCAGACTTTAAACCAACAAAGATCAAAAGAGGGCATTACATAATAGTAAAAGGATCAAAGCAACAAGAAGAGCTAAGTATCCTGAATATATATGCACCCAATACAGGAGCACCCAGATTCATAAAGCAAGTTCTTAGAGATGTACACAGAGACTTAGACTCCTGCACAATAATATTGGGAGACTTTAACACCCCACTGTCAGATTAATGAGACAGAAAATTAAAGATATTCAGGACTTGAACTCAGCTCTGGACCAAGCAGACCTAATAGACATCTACAGAACTCTCCACCCCAAATCAACAGAATATACATTCTTCTTGGCACCTCACTGCACGTATTCTAAAATTGACCACATAATTGGAAGTAAAACACTCCTTAGCAAATGCAAAAGAATGGAAATAATAACAGTCTCTCAGACCACAGTTCAATCAAATTAGAACTCAGGATTAAGAAACTCACTTAAAACACACAACCACATGGAAACTGAACAATCTGCTCCTGAGTGATTCTTGGGTAAATAACAAAATGAAGGTAGAAATAAGTTCTTTGAAACCACTGAGAGCAAAGACACAATGTACCAGGATCTCTGGGACACAGCTAAAGCAGTGTTTAGACAAATCTATAGCACTAAATGCCCACAGGAGAAAGCAGGAAAGATCTAAAGTTGACACCCTAGCATCACAATTAAAAGAATTACAGAAGCAAGAGCAAACACATTCAAAAGCTAGCAGAAGACAATAAATAAGATCAGAGCAGAACTGAAAGAGATAGAGACACAAAAAATCTTTCAAAAAAATCAATCCAGGAGGTGTTTTTTTGAAAAGATCAAAATAGATTGACTGCTAGACTAATGAAGAGAGAAGAATCAAACGCAATAAAAAAATGATAAAAGGGGCATCACTACTGATCCCACAGAAATACAAACTAACATCAGAGAATACTATAAACACCTCTATGCAAATAAACTAGAAAATCTAGAAGAAATGGATACATTTTTCTGGACACACACCCTCTCAAGTCTAAACCAGGAAGCAGTCGAATGCCTGAATAGACCAAAAACAAGTTCTGAAATTGAGGCAGTAATTAATAACCTATCAACCAAAAAAACTCCAGGACCAGATGGATTCACAGCCAGATTTTACCAGAGGTACAAAGAGGAGCTGGTACCATTCCTTCTGAAACTATTCCAAATAATAGAAAAAGAGAGAGAGAGAGAGAGACTCCTCCCTAACTCATTTTATGAGGCCAGCACCATCCTGATACCAAAACCTGGCAGAGACACAATACAAAATGAGAATTTCAGGCCAATATTCCTGATGACCATCGATGCAAAAATCCTCAATATGGGCAAACTGAATCCAGCAGCACATTAAAAAGCTTATCCACCACGATCAAGTCAGCTTCATCCCTGGGAAGCAAAGCTGGTTCAACATACACAAATCAATAAACGTAATCCATCACATAAACAGAACCAATGACAAAAACCACATGATTATCTCAATAGATGCAGAAAAGGCCTTTGATAAAATTTAACATGGCTTCATGCTAAAAACTCTCAATAGCTGGGTGCGGTGGCTCACGCCTATAATCCCAGCACTTGGAGAGGCTGAGGTGGGCGGATCACTTGAGATCAGGAGTTTGAGATCAGCCTGGCCAAAATGGTGAAACCCTGTCTCTATTTAAAAAAAAAAAATTAGC
>NW_016814250.1:1341403-1360540 GCF_001698545.2 Rhinopithecus bieti
AAAAAAAAAAAAAAAAAAAAAAAGCCAGGCATGGTGGCATACACCTGTAATCCCAGCTACCCGGGAGGTGGAGGTTGCAGTAAGCCAAGATTGCACCACTGCAATTCAGCCTGAGTGACTGAGTGAGACTGTCTCAAAAAACAGACAAAAAAATTAAGTAGGTATTGATGGAACATATCTCAAAATAATAGCTATTTATGACAAACCCACAGCCAATATCATACTGAATGGAAAAAAACTGGAAGCATTCCCTTCGAAAACCGGCACAAGACAAGGATGCCCTCTCCCACCACTTCTAGTCAACATAGTATTAGAAGTTCTAGCAAGGGCAATCGGACAAGAGAAAGAAATAAAGGGTATTCAAATAGGAAGAGATGAATTAAAATTGTTTGCAGATGACATGATTACATTTAGAAAACTCCATCATCTCAGCCCAAAATCTCCTTAAGCTGATAAGCAACTTCAGCAAAGTCTCAGGATACAAAATCAATGTGCAAAAGTCACAAGCATTCTTATACACAAATAATAGACAAACAGCCAAATCATGAGTGAACTCCCATTCACAACTGCTACAAACAGAATAAAATAGAAATACAACGTACAAGGGATGTGAAGGACGTCAAGTCTCAAGGAAATAAGAGATGACACAACAAATGGAAAAACATTCCATGCTAATGGATAGGAACAAATATCATGAAAATGGCCATACTGCCCAAAGCAATTTATAGATGCAATGTTATCCCCACCAGCTACCACTGACTTTCTTCACAGAATTACAAAAAAACTACTTCAAATTTCATATGGAACCAAAAAAAAAGCCCACATAGCCAGGACAAACCTAAGCAAAAAACAAAGCTGGAGGCATCATGCTCATACTACAAGGATAAAATAACCAAAACAGATATATAGACCAATGGAACAGAAAGAGGCCTCAGAAATAATGCCACACATCTACAACCATCTGATCTTTGACAAACTTGATAAAACAATGGGGAAAGGATTCTCTATTTAATAAATGGTATTGTGAAAACTGGCTAGCCATATGCAGAAAACAAACTGGACCTCTTCCTTACACCTTATACAAAAATTCACTCAAGATGGATTAAAGAGTTAAACATAAGACCTAAAACCATAACAACCCTAGAAGAAAACCTAGCCAATACCATTCAGGACATAGGCATGGGCAAATAAAAACACCAAAAGCGATGGCAGCAACAGCCAAAATTGACAAATGGGATCTAATTAAACTAAAGAGCTTCTGCACAGCAAAAGAAACTATCACCAGAGTGAACAGGTAACCTACAGAATGGGAGAAAATTTTTGCAATCTATCCATCTGACAGAGGGCTAATATCCAGAATCTACAAAGAACTTAAATTTACAGGAAAAAAACCCCATCAAAAAGTAGGCAAAGGATATGAACAGACACTTCTCAAAAGAAAACATTTATGCAGCCAACAAACATTTGAAAAAAAGCTCATCATCACTGGTCATTAGAGAAATGCAAATCAAAACCACAATGAGATACCACCACCTCATCATCATGGTGATCATTAAAAAGTTAGGAAACAACAGATGCTGGAAAGGATATGGAGAAATAGGAACACTTTTTGTGGGAGTGCAAACTAGTTCAACCATTGTAGAAGACAGTGTGGTAATTCCTCAAGGATCTAGAACCAGAAATACCATTTGACTTAGCAATCCCATTACTGGGTATATACCCAACGGATTACAAATCATTCTATAAAGACACATGCACACGTATGTTTATTGTGGCACTGTTCAAAATAGACTTGGAACCAACCCAAATCCCCATCAGTGACAGACTGGATAAAAAATATGTGGCACATATACACCAGGGAATACTATGCTGCCATAAAAAGGACGAGTTCATGTCCTTTGCAGGGACATGGATGAAGCTGGAAACTATCATTCTCAGCAAACTAACACAGGAACAGAAAACCAAACACTGCATGTTCTCACTCAAAGTGGGAGTTGAACAATGAGAACACATGGACACAGGCAGGGGAACATCACACACTGGGGCCTGTTGGGGGGTGGGGGACTAGAGGAGGGACAGCATTAGGAGAAATACCTAATGTAGATGATGGGTTGATGGGTACAACAAACTACCATGGCACGTGTACCCCAGAACTTAAAGTATAATAATTATAAATGCAGCACAGCATTACCACTGCACAGCAAGAGCACTGCTATTCCATTTATTAGGAATAGCAATTCCAAATCAGAAAAAATACACTCTAATTTTTCTGTAGTTTATATTCCATTATAGGACAAACGATTTTTGGTTATTTCCAAGTGTATTACAGCTGGCAATATGAACGTGACCTGCCATAAAATAACTCTATAGTTGAATAATAAGTCTGGTGAACTTGCATCTGTAACTTACCCTGATGATTTTAAAATCAATTAGCAAGCTTTGAGTCAGATAGTAAATAACTGGCAAAGGCTTCCAATACAAACCAGGAATCAAGAAAATCTCATCAGGGAAAAAATTGTCATGCTTCCGTTTGTACCTGTGTCACTGCCCTCAGTCTGCAGAGTGGTATTTTCCTAATCAGCTACCAAGGACTGTGGGGTTTAATGTGCTCTGCACCCGCAGGATGTTTGGGCCCAGAAAGCTGGGAAACAGCACCATCTTCACACACACATGCTATGCCTCAGTTTCCTCATCTGTATCATGGGGACAAGAACAGTCTCTGAGCCTCAGAGTTGTTTCAGAGGAATGAATGAGCGACTCTGGTAAAGTGCTTCAAACTCCACCTGACATGGAGCAAGTTATTAAAGATGGGGAGAAGTACTGCTGGAGCAAGAGCGCTGTGATTCTGTCCTTCCCATACTTCTTCCACGATAAAACACCATTTTCCTCTATGGAACACAGTTTGTGAAACCTGCTCTGTGCCATTTTGGTGGAACTTGGTCCTTGGGTCCCCATTCTATAAAATGAGGGATGGGAGAACCTTGTTTTTTGCCTTTTCAGGAATATTTAAGAAACATGCCATCCCATTTCTGTTTTGATTTTTCTCATGTGGCAGCCTGTGACTGTCAAAGCTACAGCCACGCTGGGTGTGGTGCTGCAGATGTGCCACCATGAGTCAACAGTGCCAACGCTGGGTGGGGATGCTTCCATCAGGCTAGTGGAGTCCTGCACGTGCACAGCAGCGCTCGGGACCCGGGTGCCATGGACTCTTTCCATGTGGGTGTCTGCAGGGCTGTGAGGGGGACTTTTTCCCTTAGTTTTAACCCGAGGGTAGACATCTTGGTTTCTAGGCAGTATCAACCACCACAAGGACGACTGTCTGGTGGCCACACTTTTCACATTTCTGGGATTGAGCCTTGTTCATGTCTGGGGATAAAGGTTCCCTTTACTCAGGCCACAGAGGTTTGGGGGAGGGCCAGTGTCCTTTATTTACAACTCATCCTTACCACCTATCCAGCTAACTCACCGAGCACCTGCTCTGTGCCAGGCACTGGGGAAGCTGCAGTGAACAAATCTCTCTCTCAAGGTGTCTGTGTTCTTTTCTACTAAGCAGAAATACACACAGAAAGGCAGGTGCTGCCGGTGTGAGGAGGGAAGGGAGGAGGTGCAGTTCAGAGGGGCTCTCAGGAAGGATGGGCTTGGATGCATGTGACCTGAAGGTCACATGGCCATTGGGGGACCAGCAAGGGCAGGGTTACCTAGGGAGTTCCTGAAGAGCGGAGAAGCCTGCCAGCCTACTGACTGACATCCCAAAAAAGTTACACAGAAGGGCCATGGAAGGGTTCATATTGGTACACAGGTGACAGCAACGCTGACACATTTGTAATAAGAGAAGGAACAGAATAAGTCGACCCTTGAACAAGTTTCAGCATGCAGCCCGGGCACATCTGTGAACCTGCCAACAGGGAGAGGTCCCAGGCCCTCTCGGAGCCTCTGTGCCTATCTAACACGTAAACATGTCCATAGCATTGAGCACCACCCCGGAGATGCTGAGAAAACAGGGCAGAATGGAGAGGGGCTGGGGCTAGGGGCTTGGCTGTTTTTCCTCACAGGCTAGGCTGGCTGGGGACAAGTGTCCCAGACACTACTCAATAACAATGCATATTCACCTGGGGTTGGCATTTCCCACCCACCTCTGTTCCGTGTTCCACAGACGGAGAAAGCAGTTCATTCCCAGTCATGAGGGCTTCTGTTTATGCCTTGGTCAGCTGCAGAGGGATGGGTCCTTGGTGCGGAACCCGGGCCTGGCATCACAGCCAGCAGGTGGCATCGGCCTGGCAGCCGGAGGCTGGGCATTTGACTCTGTAAGCATGACGTCACCGGTGGATGGGGGAGGTGTCACCACCAACCACTACCAGGGAAGGGCTCAGCCTGTGTTGTTCGGGTGGCTCGGATGCCCACAGGGCTGGGTGTGCAGAAGGCCTCAGCAGCCACCAGAAGTGCTGGCAGCCGTAGAAGCCCATCTGGTGCACCCTGGCCTGGGACAAGGCGGAAAACCTCTGCAGGCCTAAATCTTGAACCATGACTGCAGTTGCTGATGTCAGGGAACATCTGTGGGAATCGAAGCGGGGGCCCCCAGTCACTGGGCGAGGAGAAAGATAACCAAGCTGGTCCGAGCTGCAAGTCCTGGGCCCCGTGTGCTCACCGGCCTGCACAGCCTTCCCCCAACCATGGCCTGCTCCAGCCAGTGGACCAGGGGAGCCTTCAGGGCAGGACCCACAGATGCCCGGCCCTTAGCAGATGTTGAAGGTAGGGAGGTGCCGCAGTACACAGCCCCATCGCAACTGGAAAAATCCACGTGCATGAAGTTAGCAGCTGCAGGTGGTTAGATCTCAAGGAGGTGGGGACAAGACCAGGAGAGCTGGGTGAGATTGACATATCAAACATCTGGGTCAGCACGGATACTGACCAGCCAGAATGGACACTGGTTCCTGTGCCACACCACTGTCTTACGGCAAAGCATGTTACATCACGCTGTACATTCATGTGGTCATCTCCTGGGTACCAGTCTGGTGTAGTGCACAGGTATGCGTTGAGGAATATGCAGACTTGGCCCTTACCTGAGCCTCAAAAAGCCAGGAGATGAGGATACAAATGCACACACGGCACTTGTACATCATCAGCACTGTTCTCTACCCACTCCCCTCAGTGCACAATAGGCCACTGTCCCCAGTACAGAGTTGGTAGAGGCAGGGCAGGCTGAACTCACACTCTGGAAGGGGATGCTGGGCAGGGTGGGAGCCAGGCTGTGCATCTCTAAGTGGGCACCATTGCTAGTTTGCATACAAACCACTATTCCCACTGCAAAGTATGAAACCACCAAGCGAGAGTTCAGTTCATCAGGATGTGTCCGTTTTGGAATGATGGGGAGAAGCCAGACCATCCCAAAGGCCACCTTTCAAAACAAATGACTTTGGAATGACTGTGTGCACAGCTCTCCGGGGATGCCCCGACAGTTTCCTCAGACATTCACTTGGCGTGGAATCAATTCTGGAAAATGTCGTGCTCGTGAGCAGCTGCTGCTGCTTCCCCAGTTCTTTCGCTGCAGTCACCTCTCCCCTGCAGGCCCTCCTGGAGCCTAGCCTGGAGGAATCCTTTCTGGCCTCCACCTCACAGATGATACTTTATTTTTCTCATTTACTTGACCATTAGCTTTGGAGCCAGGTGACCCCACTTCCTCTTTTATCCTGCTGGCCACATCTTTATCAGTTTAACCTGTCCTATTTATGGTGCAGCTCCTTAAACAGCAGCCTGCAAGCTTCCTGACAGAGGAATCACCTGTCTTATTCCCCATGGCTCCCAGGAGTGGCCCCTTCTTGTTTCTGCTGTGCAGCCCTGATGTGGGCTGAAGGCTAAAGGGATTCCAAGCTACTGTTGCCCGGATTCTCGCTCCTGGGTTTCTCTGACTTATTCCAAACTCCCAGTGCTTGGGGATGACTTATTTCAACAGTATTTTTTAGGGTAGCTGTTGATAGTTTTATTCATTGAGCCAAAACAAAAACTGGGCAACCTAAATGAGCATCTTCATTTTGTGGCACCAATACTGCAAAACTCAATACACGAAGCTAACCCCTTTCCATCTTTCCCTGGACTCCAGTTTCCTTCAGCCTGTGCATGCTGAGTTTTAACATGACTCCATCCGCATGCCATGCCAGGGGTACTAGGAGCCCCATTCTCTGTTCACTGTGGTTAGAGGCCCTGGGGTCAGAGTAGGGAAGGTAGTCATAGCGACCAAGCCCAAAGCTCTACCTTCAATCGTCAGCATGAGTGACTTCATTGCGATGAGTCAAATGCAATGATGGTCTGGCCTGCTGTCTCAATGCTGATTCCCACTAGCCTTTCCTGGTAGATCCCAGGCTAAATGGAGAGGCAAGAACCCTAATTATAATCAGCAATAAGAGTCCTACATTGTTAGAAATCAGAGAAAGATTTGTGCATTGACTTTTCATTCTGTACAAAATACATCTGCTGGGATCTCAGAAGTTTAGCAGATGCCCAGCATGATTTTTCCAGCCTGATGGGCCACAGCTGTCAGGGTGGAAGAAGAGCCTGGCAAGGTCACAGGGCGACTGATGGCACTTGGCTCGCTCCGACGATGAGGCCTGGGGCTCAATCTGCCTTTTCCCTACTACCTCACGAGTCATCACTGGGGCAGGCCAGCGGCCACTCCCCACTTTCCCTGCTCCCACCGCAAATGACGGCTTCTCAGAAGGCTGTGCAGGGAGAGTCTCCTTCTTGCTGCACATCTGGGGCCAATGCTGCTGTTCTGAGGTTACACAATCACTTAAGTGGTGATGAAGCCTGAATGATACAGCCTCTCTAAAGTAGGTCCCACATGATTTCAATAGCATGCTCATTTCTTATATGTTATCTGCTGACTCCAGAATGTTTAACACGAGCATTGGGGCAGGGGATATTGGAAATTTTATTTTCAAACATCAAAATTTTAGTGATATTGATGGGGTTAGGGCAAAAGATACATTGACTCAACTATAAATACTCCAATGCTAGTAATTTCACTGGACACAAATGACTGGCAACTATTTAGTCCAGGTGTTCCAGAAATAGCCTTCAAAATATTGGAAAGTGACCTGCAGTGATTATATAAGAAGTTTGGCCTTCATCTGAAACAAAACAGTGTTGATCTTGGATATGGCACCAAAAACATAGGCAATGAAAGGAAAAAGATAAATGAGTACATGAAAATTAAAAACTGTGCATCCAAGGTCACCAGCAAGAGAGTTAAAAGGCAACCCAAAGAATGGGAGAAGATATTTTCAATCATATATCAGGCATGGGGTTAATATTCAGAATATATAAAGAACAACTACAACTCAACAACAAAAAAGCAAACTGAATCAAAACTTGATAAAGGACTTGCTAAAGCCATTTCCCCAAAGAAGATACACAAATGCCCAATAAGCACAAGAAGAGATGCTTGACAGCTCTAGTCATTAGAGAAATGCAAATCAAAACTAAAACTGCAATGAGATAGCATTTCACACCCATTAGGATGGCTATTATCAAAAAAAGGGGGAAATAAGAAGTGTTCAAAAAACAGTGGAAAATAACAAGTGTTGACAAGGATATAGAGAAATTGGAACCCTTGTATGCCACTGGTGAAAATGTATAATGGTGCAGTGCTTTGGAGGACAGTATGACAGTTCCTAAAGAGATTAAACAGAGAATTACCATATGACACACCATTCCACTTCAGGCATATACCCAAAAGAACTGAAAGCAAGTGCTCAAATAGATATTTGTACATAAGTGTTCACAGCTGGGCACAGGGCTCATGCCTGTAAATCCCAGCACTTTGGGAGGCCGAGGAGGGTGGATTACCTGAGGTCAGGAGTCTGAGACCAGCCTGGCCAACATGGTGAAACACAGTCTCTACTAAAAATACAAAAAATTAGCCGGGCGTGGTAGTGGATGTCTGTAATCCCAGTTACTCGGGAGGCTGAGGCAGGAGAATCACTTGAACCCGGGAGGCGGAGGTTGCAGTGAGCTGAGATTGTGCCACTGCACTCCAGCCTGGGCAACAAGAGCAAAACTCCATCTCAAAAAAAAAAAAAAACCAAAAAAACCCCCAAAAATACAACATGTGTTCACAGCAGCATTATTCACAATTCCAAAAGGTGAAAACAGCTCAAGTGTCCATCCATGGATTAACAAAATGTGGCATACACAGAGAGCTATTATTCAGCCTCAAAAAGAAATGAAATTCTGATACATGCTACAGCACCAGGAACCTCAAAAACATTAACTAAGTGAAATGAGCCAGATAAAAAGAACAAATACTTTATGATTCCACTTATATGAGGTACCTAGAGTGGCCAAATTCATAGAAAGAAAGCAGAACAGCGCTTACCAGGAGTAGGCGAAAGGAAGTTCGTGTTTAAGGGGTGTAGTTTCTGGGATGGATGGTGGTGATGGTTGCACAACTATGTGAACGGACCTAATACCACTGAATTGTACACTTAAAATGGATAAAATGGTAGACTGTGAGCTATGTATATTCCACAATAAATATTAATTTTGAAAAAACAGATTTTAAACCCCCAACGTGCTCCCAGTGCAGGCTGAAAGGGAGGCTGCCCACTTGTGCTCAGATGGGCCCCTGAGCCTTGTGGCTCTGCTTCTTCCCTGTCTGGTAATATCTCAGCAGAATGTGACATGGTATGAAAAGTCCATCCCTTACCAATTCAGCAGCATTTGATTTGTTTCTATGCCTAAGGAAAATACAACCTTAACAAGGTTATGCTACCACTCACGATGGGCTCCCTTCTGAAAACCCAGGCTCCATGATGCCATCGCTCAGCTGAGTGTTCCTGGCAGGCTCTCTCAGTGGGTGAGTTTTGGAGAGTCCTCAAGCCCTCCTCGATCTGACCAAGAGACCAAAAGGCACTTCTTGGCCAAAAGTTTGTCAGTGAGCACGCTCGGTGCAGCAGTAAATGCTAGGCACGTGGGAGGCCTTTGGGGACCTTAGTGGGAAGCTTAGTGGCGCTGATGGAGTGACAAGAGACAGGGCTGTCCCATGCAGCCTCCCAGGGCTGGTTTCGGAGTCTAGGCTGGTGCAGGCTCAGGCAATCTGGGTCTGTCCAGTGCCTGTCCAAGAATGGGCTGGCTGGGATGGGAGGGTGGAGGGGTGGAGTAGGTGCTACAGTGTCTCATGAGAAACCAAGGGCATTTCTGAAAACTCATCCCGGCCCCCAGCCATTAGCATCTGATTGTTACCAAGACTATGTTTTAATTTGTTCTTCATCCCCATTTTTATAACAAATTCAACACCAGTCACTGGTCTGTGGTCAGGGGTGAATATTAAATCCTCGAAACAT
This sequence comes from Rhinopithecus bieti, assembly GCF_001698545.2. NCBI lineage: Eukaryota > Metazoa > Chordata > Mammalia > Primates > Cercopithecidae > Rhinopithecus > Rhinopithecus bieti. The sequence goes on from NW_016814250.1 coordinate 1,350,742, forward strand.
GTTGTTTGGATGCTGTGCTAAGCAAGATGGGCTCCATTTCCTTCTAATTTTTTTGTTTAATTTTATATAATTTCCACCTTAAGTTTCCTTGTATTAAAAGCCTCATTCTAGACCACAGCTCTGCCTTCTTGAGAATAAGGTGTATTGTACATGTGAAAAACACAAAGCAAAATGACACAATGGAAAAGAAAGTAGAACTTAAAGATAAAGGGGTAATTAGAACCTTGCTGAACAAAGGAAGTGTAACGAAAGGGTGGTGTTTGAAATGCATTGGCATGTTACTGTATATAGAAGTATGAACTTTTCCTAATCTTGTTTTCAATATTTCCTAGATCCTTCCTGCAAATGTACACTATGCTGAGCAAAGTACAAATCTGACTTGTGTTTATATGTCACCAACTTCAACATCAGGTTTAATCTAGATTAGGCAGCTAAATCCTTACTTCAATCTCCCCAAAAAAGGAACATCAAGCAATAAGGGGCAGACCCTAGAGGCCAGAGGCAGCCTTAGGTAAGAACACGTGAGAGCAAGGTATCTCAAGGCAATAGATAAGGACTGTTTTCTTCCCTTGATTCTATGATGCCACAGAAAGCAAATAGGGATGGTCTGGCAAACAACAGTTGCAGGTCAAATCTGGCCTTTATGCTTTAAAGTTTTTTCCATGTTTGTGTTTTTACACTTTTAAATGACTGAAAAAAAATCCAAAGAATAATATTTTGTGACATGTTCAAATGTTATGAAATTGTTTAGAACACGGCCACACTCGTTCATTCATTCACATATATCCTGTGACCGCTGTCATGCTACAGTGGCATAGCCGAGTAGCTGTAACCAAGATTGCGTGACCCACAGAGCCTAAAATAGTTACTACGTGGCCCACTACAGAAGAAGTTTACTGACCCATGGATTGGAAGACATCTCAGAGTCAATAATAGCTTTTCAAGGAACAGGTTTTGTTTGTTTGTTAAAGTATATAAATCAAGTATACGATGTCTTCATCTAATTTAGTATTTGGTAGTTTTTAAAACTACTAACATGTGGGGGAGAAGAGGTCTCCAAATTAAGTGATATGCTGGTACTTGGATCTGGCTTTCCTGTTACCATACAGATTCTTCCAGCCTTTAGGAAACGCTTTAGAAAGAATCCTAGCCCTTGTGGACGAAGGGCTAGGTAACCGAAGACATCATGCAACTTAAAGTTTCCAGAATTTGTCATTCACATAGAGAGCCTCCGTCACACAGGTCTCACATTTTTGGCTGTTCCTTCAGGAGTCATTTCCCTTTGAGCCTACATTTCCTGGGGAATTCACAGTTGATCCTTGATATCATGGTAGCTAACTATGTCTTGCAAAGTCACCTGAACACTGATTTAACAAATACTGAACAATTGCTCCTAGGAGAAATACAGGGTTAGGTTCCCACAAGCTGCTGAAGCTACCCCCATAGGGTTGACAAGAATCGCATGCCAGGTCTGGACAGAAATATATAATTAAGTATTAATCATGCTGCACTTTGGCCCACTTCCTAATTGCTAAAAGTCACATAGCACTAGATACTGACCATACAGACAGGATTTCTTGACACTAGAATCAAAGGCTTTTGTTTAAGGATCGCTTAAGACAAGCCTGTCCAACCCATGGCCCACGGGCTGTATGTCGCCCAGGACGGCTTTGAATGCGGTCCAACACAAACTCATAAACTTTCTTAAAATATGAGATGCTTTTGCTTTTTTTTTTTTTAAGCTCATCAGCTATCACTAGTGTTAGTGTATTTTATGTGCAGCCCAAGACAATTCTTCCAATGTGGCCCAGGGAAGCCAAAAGACTGGACACCCCTGGCTTAAGATGTTTTTCAGATCCTGAATTCCAGCAACCAGTTTGAAGACCCCCCTACAGAGGAACAGGATCAGCATGAGAATATGGCTTCTCCATCTCCTTGCTCAGCGACTTCCCCTTGTACTCTTTGACCGATCAATGACCTCCACACTTCCGCCCACTCCCAAGCCCTTAAAAATCCTTGCCCCAAACTCCAGGGGAGATGGGTTTGAGGTTTGTCCCATCTCCTCTTTTGGTGTGACTCTGATTAAACCTCTCTGCTGAAATCCAGTGTCTTGGTGTATTGACTTTCTGTGTGCATCAGACAATAACCTATTACGGTTACGTTGCTGGTCACAACTTTTTCAACAAATGACAATATATAACCTTGTTTTATGTGTGTTTCTGTTTAAAGGCATCTTATTTAATGTATACTGCCAATTCCCTAACACTGAACTCATGGCCAACAGCACTGTAACTCAGGCCTGAAGGATACTTCTTCAACACACATATTTTCTCCATAAGCCACGTCATAGTTTTCTCGCTCTTAGGAACATAGACAGTACTGGGGCTCTGTGCTTGGGGGTCATCTCAACAGCAGAATCACCAACAAAATGCACAAAACATGCAAAAAACCATGGCATACAGTAGACCTCAAAAAGGATGAGTATTTATGGCATTAGAGCTGAAATAAGAGAGCAGAGTCAGCTTGTTTGACCTTGCCAGGAACATGCACATTGGTGACAGGCATTTTTCACTGCTCTGCACATCTGGGAATGCCTGCAAAAGTGCCCCGAGCATTGATTTTAAGGTTACAAATACATTTTAGTGAGTAGGTGAAGTTGCAAATACAAAATCTGAGAATGATGAGGATTGACTGCAGTTTAACCCACATATACTTTCTAGTCCCTTTAACTATGACCTTGATACACTTAATTGGTCAACTGGCATCTTCCTAGCCTTTTAAATGTCAATCATTTAAAATTATCTCCTCTTTCTATAATGACACTGACAATAACATTTCTCTATTGCTCAAGAGAGTCTCACTCCTTATGGAATTCCTTCACTATTTTCTTTTTGTATCAAATGAGGCCCTGGGTTTAACAGTTCCTTTTTGAGCACATCAGTGAGTCTCTTGTCTGCCTGAATTCTTACGTCCTGCTTCACCCAAACTTTTTGTCTTTCCTATCTCTGCTATCTTCTTCCCTGGCCACACCTGCAAGGTGTTCTACCCATTGCAAGCTTACTTCAGGCTGAATTCTGACAAACACAATCTTAAGTAGATTCTATCATGCCTGGGCCAGGCTGTGTAACTGGTGGGGCCATGTGCAAAATGAACATAAGGGGACCCTCGTTCCAAGTTTACTAAGAATTTCAAGATGGGAGCAGCAGAATATTATGCCAAGAGTGGGACTGCAAGGCCACACCCCCATGACACTTGGCCCTGGAGATGCCCACATTATGGATAAGCCCAGAGTGACACCTAACCTATCAGCAATGGAGCTACGTAGGTGGAGGGCTGGGCTGCCGCCCACAGGAGCCACCTGATGGCTCCCTCAGGTGCTTCTTTCCCTCCTGCCTCATTTATGAGCCCCTGAAAATGCATTTAATCACCCCATCTTAATTCCTTTCTCTATAAAAAAGATAAAAATAATCCAAGTAAGCATTACTATTGTTTTCTTTTTATAGAGAAAGGAATTAAGGCAGGAGGGTGATTAAGTTTAAATAGTAATATTTACTCATCCTCGCCTCATGGAAACATTAGAAGGATTTAATCACAGGACTTAGAAAGAAAGACACTATGTAAATCCCAGGTATTACACAGTTATTATTATATTGTAAGAAGAGGGATTTGAGCTGCATAGGAGTGGGGGATTTATTGACACAGGTGTTAGACAATAAGATAGTTTCCCAAAATCTCCCCTAGATATATTTCAGATCAGGAAAAGACTCCTGTGTGTCAGGTGTGATTTAGATGTGATCTCCTAGAAGCACAGCCTATAGGACCTTCAGTGATTTATTTCTTCCTAAAATTTGTGTTTTTTCCAGAAAGATCACCCTGTGGCAGCACAAATCTCGCAGTCAGGTGGGAATGGAATGCCTGATTTCCTCCCATAATGAGGCAAGATCCTAGTTTTTCTGCAGTGTTCTTACAGAAAATTACTTGCTTGTAAGTCTTCAAAACTAGCTGTGAACATAGGCACATGTTCTATGGGTTTGTAATTTGTGAAAAATTAGTGATGAAGCAAAAGGAGTTGGTGATCATAAAAAAAATACTTTTCCCCTTCTTTAAATAAACTGGGATCAAACACAGCTTTTAATTTTGCCAGTTAAGGATTAAAATAAACAACTATTTTTTTTCTGTTGTCATTATAAATTCATAAGAGAAAGATGATTTTGGCACCAAAACAAAGTGAAAACAAACAAAAACAGAGAATGGGAGAAAATATTTGCAAGTCATAGACTGGAAAAGGGGTTAATATACAGAATATATAAAGAACTCCTACAACTCAGTAACAAAAAAACAAAAAAATTGATTAAAAACTTGGGCAAAGACTTGAAAGACATTTCTTCAAAGACTTACAAATGGCCAATAGTGCCTGGAAAGGTATTCAACGTCACTAATCAGGGAAATGCAAATCAAAACTACAATGAGTTACCACTTCACAACCATGAAGATGAGCACTAAAAAGAAATCCCAGAAAATCACAAGTGTTCACAAGGATGTGGAGAAATTAGAATCCTTGTTCACTGTTGTTAGCAATAAAAAACGGTGTATCTGCTGTGGAAAAGTTCGGTGTTTCCTCAAAAAAATAAATGTAGAATTATCATATGATCCAGCAATCCAATTTCTGGGAATATTCCCAAAAGAACTGAAAGCAGAGTTTCAGAGATATTTATACATCCATGTTCATAGCAGCGCTATTCACAATAGCCAAAAGGTGGCAACCCAGATGTCTCTTGACAGATTAGTAGGCAAACACAATGTGGTGTATACATACAATGAAATATTATTCAGCCTTATAAAGGGAGGAAATTCTGACACCTGCTGCAACATGGATGAACTTGGAGGACACTATGCTAAGTGAAATGAGCCCGTCACAAAAAGACAAATACTCATATGAGCTACTCCCAGTAGTCGAATTCAGAGACAGAAAGAGGGGAATGGGGAGCTTTAGTTTTGCAAGACAAAGAGCTCTGGAAATTGGTTGCACAACAATGTGAATGTACTTAACACCCACACTGGACACTGAAAAATGGTTAACATGGTAAATTCTATGCTTGTATATTTTACCACCGTTAAAAATAAAATAATAAAAAAGTATAAACTCTTATATGGACATTCCCCCTCCTCATTTCCCTAAAACATAGTACAATTGCATCTTAGAATGTTGCCTGGTTGTTGAACAACAGTTGGTAAGCACTGTGAATTGTCTAAAAACCAGCCACTGAAAAGACATTAACCTTCTTGAAAGAGGTAAGTATATTACCCAGGTTTTGCATTAAGTCAGCCACAGAAAGCTATGACCAAGCACGAAAGACTGAAGTTGACAGAAGTTCTGTGGCTGCAAGTGGAAATGAACCATCACTATAATTAAGGTGTAATGTTAAAGTGATGGGTGAGGAAGGGCTCAGGACCTGCATCACTGAACTAAATCATGACTTAAAAAACAAGATCATCTCAGAAGCCTCATAGCTGCCTTTGATGCTGAACTCTTCACATGTGTGATATACACACATCCTCGCATATACACACATACATGCATATAGTACATAATAAAGTCAGCTATGGTCTGGAATAGAGTTTCAGGGTTATTTACAAAGATAGTCTTGTTAAGCTGATGGGATCTCTTAGCCAGGCTTAAACATACAAACACAAAGACATTGTATATTCTCTCAATCACATTTGAACTGCTCACTTACATACATCCCACCAGGTAACAGAAACAGCCATCATTCTCTTTTATTTATTAAGGCAATTTTACTACGGAGCTTTGCTGGACAACACTCTTGATATTAAAAAAAAAAAAAAGGACTGCTGTCCCTGTTTGCTTTGTGGCTTCTAATATAGATACTGGAAACCCCATGAGCATTATCGCGCCTTAAGTCGATCCACTATTCTTCACAACCACCTCCCAGTTGCTATGGCTACTGAAAGTTGTTCAGGCCATTTGCTAACTGACCTTTCTGCAGCTTCTGCCCCTCAGGCCCCTCATTGGCAAAGTGGGGCACACACTCTCTTTTCTGGCTTGTCCTGAATGTCCCCATTCTACCTCCTTTTCTTCCCTTAGCAGCAGCGCTTTCCCAGACTTATTGCAGCCACCTCCCCATTTGACCACAGTGTTTCCTTTGGACCCTCTTCCGTTCTGCCCTTTTCTCGAGCTGCACCAACACCTGGGCAGTTCCATCCACTCCCAGCTTCAGCGACCACCCACGTGCTGCCGCCTCCCACATCTGCAGCAGCAGGCTGCCTTCCTCACCTTCATCCACAGAACTGTTTACCTGCTGTTTCCTCCAGAATGTCCTAAAGGTCTTTCAAATCCTGTATGTCCAAAACAAGCTCTTCATCCCCCCTCCCAGATCTCCTTGCCTTGAGCCCCATCCTCTGTGCAGGTACCACCCTGCCCAGCTATCTACTTCCAATCCTAGGGAGTCCTCTTTGACTTGCTCTTTACTCTCTCAACCTCCCCATCCCATTCATCACCAGGAGTCATCATTCCACCACCTGAACCTCTGTTGGTGCTCCTGCCCCAACTTGGCTCTACCACCTCTCACCTGAACCACAGCACCAACATCCTACTGGGATGCTGCCTCCTGCCCCTCCTGGATCCTCTAGAATCTCTCAGACAGCACCATTCAGCACAGCTCTCTGCACAGGTTTCTGTTGTCATTACAACAGAATGGTGGTGACTAGCCACATGTGGCTGTGGGGCACTTGAAATGCGGCTAGTGTGTCTGGGGAACTCCTTTTCCATTTTACTTAATTTAAATGTAAAGAGCCCCACATGGCGGTGGAAATGGCATTGGACAGATCAGCTCCAGATTCTGTACACATGTGGTGAAAATGCCTCAACAGCTTCCTTGACCTGGCTTATGGATTCCATCACTGTCTCCCTCCTCTTTCTCTCCATTTCTCCCATGGCTTTCTTGGATACAAGGACATTCTCTCTTTCTCAAAATCAGAATGCTTCTCCCTCCCTTGGAAGATAACTCCTTTGGCTTAGAGTAGCTTCCCTCTATGTGGTAAACCCCGACTTGACTTTTGAGTCGCAGCTAAGCAGTCATTTCCCTTGCCTCATGCCATGGCCCCTTCTCTACCCTGCCACTTCCCTTTCCAGATGCTCCACGCATGGTCCTGACACTCTGTATCACAGTACCTTTCATGCCGGGTTTTCAATCCAGTTTACATGTCTATATTCCCCATCAGACTGCAAGCTCTATCCTCACAGAGGACACAGGCCCCAGGTCTCTTGTAGGGTTGTTGTATCCACAGTGCCTGTGCTCATGGCCCAAAAGCCAGGCCCTCCCTCCGGGAAGCAGGGCCACTCAGTAGCCCTTCCTTTGCACGTACCCATAGAGGCTGTTTAGAAGGGTAACTGACAGAGATGGCTCGTTTCACAGAGTGAAGACCAATTGGACGCTGAAAAATCTCTTTTTTAACGTAGTATTCTGGTTACGAAAAGTCTCTGTCCGACAGGTTTGGAAGGAAGAGTCACTGAGCAATTCAGCTGCCTCTCACTATATGAACCTATTCCAAACTCTCGAGGAGCTTTGAGAGATGCAACCATGGCCACTGACTGATGCTGCCCTTAAACCACGAATGTGGTGGCCGAAGAAGGAACACATAAGGATGCCCTTTCCAGCTCTACGCAGAGTTACATATTTCAGTTGGACTCCATGGCCCCAGCTGCAGGCATGTAACAAACACCAGTCCTTGGCTTGTCCAGACCTCCCTATACCACACCTCAAGGCGTCTAGGCCATGCTTTCCTTCACACTGAAATCACATTTTCACCTATCATTTCCTATTTACCACCCATTTTTAATTATATTTGGTGCATTTTCCCAATTGTACAAAATAAAGATGCTTTATATGAAAATAAACATCCATTGGCACAAGTCAGCCACAACAATGCATTCTGAACTAGGCTATACTCGTGAAATAAGAAATTTGTAAATGTAAATGCCAGCTCTTATCTACTTTAGGATTTCAAACTTGGCTCTGCCACCTCTCACTGTAAGCCCTTAGTAATCGTTATAGAGATACTGTAAGGCCTTAGCAATTGTTCCATTACCCACTAGGCAATGAGTAAGATCTCCCATATCAGTTATTGATTTAATTTGAAATCTTTATACCTATGAAGACGTCCTTTTCAAAAACAGTGACTTTTTTTTTTTTTTTCCATAATTTATGTCCTCCCCTCTCCCTTGGTGTCTTGGAAGAGAAGGCTTTGCTACTAGTTAGCTGACTGGAATAAATGATTCTTCCTTTACTTAGAGCCTTTCTTAGTCATGGCCTTGTCAAAGAAGAAAGCAGCGTAACACCGCTAACAATTATATTAAATAGTTTAGCTTGGTGAAGAGAGAATGCGGCTTTGAATCTCAATCTCTCGATGTCTCTTACACACACATTCATGGTACTACCAGCTCTGGGTACTTTATTATAGACATAGAAGCAAGTAGCCTTATTTCATTGTCACCTGAGCAACAGGAAGAAAGGGTGAACATTTGTTCAGTGCCTGTTAATGCGGTAGACGTCTTGGTTCCTGTGTTATTTCATTCACTTCCCCAAACTTCCTACAAGATGGGTATTACTACTGCCTTACAGTCGAAGAAACCAAAAGCCAAAAATTGAAGTAAAGCACCAAGATGGCTGAAAGAAAGAGTGACCTAGCACCAGAGGCCACGCTCTTTCTGTCGTCCGCAGTGGTCTCATTTCCATGGCGGGCTCCTATTTTGGCCTCAGAACATTTCCTGAGGAGAAATTTTGCCTGAGTGGAAAGATGTAAGACAGAATAAAATATGAAGTGAGTGGGCTACCCAAGTAAATGGTGAACACAGCCAAATGTGCAGCTTCCATTCTTCTATATGAGGTGAGAAATGCTTAAAGTAGATTTGTGTCTCCCTGTATGCCGCTTCTAGTGTGATCCTGAGGAAAACTACCAGACCACAGCGAGATGCAAAAGCACCCACTAATTATATGAACTATGACTCTCTCAAAATAATGTGTGAATAAAAAATAATAAAGGGGATATCATCACTGATCCCAAACAAATACAAACTACCATCAGAGAATACTATAAACACCTGTATGCAAATAAACTAGAAAATCTAGGAGAAATGGATACATTCCCGGACATATACCTTCCCGAGACTATAATGAATCCCTGAATAGACCAATAACTAGTTCTGAAATTGAGGCAGTAATTAATAGCCTACCAACCAAAAAAAAAAAGCCCAGAACTAAATAGATTCACAGCTGAATTCTACCGGAGGTACAAAGAGGAGCTGGTACCATTCCTTCTGAAACTATTACAAAAAATAGAAAAAGGGGGAATCCTCCCTAACTTATTTTTATGAGGCCAGCATCATCCTGATACCAAAACCTGGTAGAGACACAACAAAAAAAGAAAACTTCAGGCCAATATCCCTGATGAACATCGATGTGAAAATCCTCAATAAAATACTGGCAAACTGGCAGTACATCAAAAAGCTTATTCACCATGATCAAGTTGGCTTCATCCCTGGGATGCAAGGCTGGTTCAACATACACAAATCAATAAATGTAATCCATCACATAAACAGAACCAAAGACAAAAACTACATGATTATCTCAATAGATGCAGAAAAGGCCTTTGATAAAATTCAACATCCCTTCATGTTAAAAACTCTCAATAAACTAGGTATTGATGGAACATATCTCAAAATAATAAGAGCTATTTATGACAAACCCATAGCCAATATCATACTGAATGGGCAAAAGCT
>NW_016814250.1:1363443-1380235 GCF_001698545.2 Rhinopithecus bieti
TGTACCATATGACCCAGCCATCCCACTACTGGGTATATACCCAAAGGATTATAAATCATGCTGCTATAAAGACACATGCACACGTATGTTTACTGTGGCACTATTCACAATAGCAAAGACTTGGAATCAACCCAAATGTCCATCAGTGACAGACTGGATTAAGAAAATGTGGCATATATACACCATGGAATACTATGCAGCCATAAAAAAGGATGAGTTTGTGTCCTTTGTAGGGACATGGATGCAGCTGGAAACCATCATTCTCAGCAAACTATCGCAAGAACAGAAAACCAAACACCGCATGTTCTCACTCATAGGTGGGAATTGAACAATGAGATCACTTGGACACAGGAAGGGGAACATCACACACCGGGGCCTATTGTGGGGAGGGGTGGGGGGAGGGATAGCGTTAGAAGATATACCTAATGTAAATGATGAGTTCATGCGTGTAGCACACCAACATGGCACATGTATACATATGTAACAAACCTGCACGTTGTTCACATGTACCCTAGAACTCAAAAAAAAAAAACAAAAAAAACAAAAAAACAAAACCTAGATGACAGGTTGATAGGTGCAGCAGGTCACCATGGCACATGTATACCTACATAACAAATCAGCACATTCTGCACATGTATCCCAGAACTTAAAGTAAAATAAAAATTAAAAATAATAATAATTTGTGAACAGTCTCTGCTGCTTGTAGCAATATCTCATTTGGTGAGATATTTTGACTCACTGACAATTTTTTTGCTTTTCTATTTGAGACAGGTAGTGCTCTGTGATCCAGGCTGGAGTGCTGGGGGGTGCAATCTTGTCTCACTGCAGCCTCTGCCTCCCGGGCTCAAGCAATCTTCTCACCTCAGCCTCCGAAGTAGCTGGTACTACAGGCCCGCATTACTGCACCCAGCTAATTTTGTATTTTTAGTAGAGATGGGGTTTCACCATGCTGGCTGGGCTGGTCTCTAACTCCTCACCTCAAGTGATGTGCCCACCTCCACCTCCACTTCCCAAGGTACTGGGATTACACGTGGGAGCCACTGCGCCCAGCCATGTCAATGATACTTAACGCCCTTTTCACCTAAAGAATGACATCTCCCCAGTGTGTACATGTAGTATTTTCTGCACCACCAGATTTCTGTTCCTCACACCACCCACCTTGCCCCTCTAGAAGCAGGGAAGCCATGGGTCCCAGAGCCTGGCTAGAGAAGAGCCATGTCAGCTTCTAGCATGGCCCCTGGAGACATGGAAAGCAGCTATTCAGCAGTGGGATCCTCAGAGGCCTTCCTTCTGTCATGCAGAGAAGAGCATCTCAGTGACACACTGACCCCTACCCAGCCCAGGGGTAGGTTCTCATCCAGGTCTAATGGTCATGCACAGAAGCAAACGCCTCCAAGCCAAGGCTTGCTCAGCTCATGTTGAGGTCAACTAACATTTTGTTTTGGGATCTGCTACACACACGATGTTTTAATAAAAACAAGGTTGACTGCCTTCAAGATGTAACCCTGTACCTCACATAACCAATGAATTCCAGAACATGCCAGGGAAGACGCAAACAAATCTGGAGCACCGGAGGGCGGCGCAGCTGTCCCTAACATTCCTAGATGATGGTTTTCTGATCTCTGAAATCCAGCCCAGAATCCAGCCCAGCTTAAAAACGGAGCAGCTGTGCCGGGCGCGGGTGGCTCAAGCCTGTAATCCCAGCACTTTGGAGGCCGAGACGGGTGGAATCACGAGGTCAGAATCGAGCCGATCGCTGTGCTAACACCGGATAAACCCCGTCTCTGACTAAAAAATAGCAAAAAAAAAAAAAAAAAAAAAAAACTAGCCCGGCGAGGTGGCGGGCGCCTGTAAGTCCCAGCGAACTCGGGAGGCCTGACGGCAGGAAATGGCGGTAAGACCCGGGAGGCGGTAGCTTGCAGTGAGCTGAAGATCCGGCCACTGCACTCCAGCCTGGGCGATAGAGCCAGATCCGCTCAAAAATAAAATAAATAAATAAACAAACAAAAAAACGAGCAGCTGCTATCAGCCACAAGTGCTCTCTATCATAATGGCAGCGTCCGGATCCGGAGCACTCAGCAGTGAGTCAAGGAAGTTCTGGCTGCCACCAGCTATCTAGGAACTTAAGAAATCACTCTCTGGGACTGTTTCTTCTTCCATTAATTAAGGATCCTCTGACGCTCCCTTGGAAGTTTTCCATGACCCCTGCCCAGCACAGCTCCTCTGCTTTCTTCACAAGGCTTGGTTCCAATGTAGAATAAGTGTCAGTGAGCCCACAACTCCACCTCCTCGGAGGTCCCAGTACGCTGTCCTGTGACCTCCAGGTGCTGTCTGGCTGCTCTGTCTGGGGGTGTCTACCTCCTATGACACTGCCTGGCACTTTTAGACACCCAAGTATTTGCTGAATGAGATGAACATCGTCCTCTATCGATCACTAAGGACAGACTTTCTGTTTGCATTGGCCCCACTGGTCCTGGGAATGTGGCAAGGGCTCACCAACAGATGAATACATAAACATACATGCTCTCAGGGGTCCCACCATCCAGGGAACTCGTTTGAACACCTGATTACTTTCTACCTTGCATTATGCTCCAGTTGCCTCTGTAAACTCTAAGCTTACCATTCTACCAACACATATGTGTACCATGTGGAAGAAATCCATGTATGTTCTGAGAGTTGTGTGCATGTGTCCTGAGGGCTGGCATACTATGAACACTATTTATCAGGGGTTGGGTTGGTATCATATTGTGTATCCCTGCAGTACTGTCTATACTGCTAGGCAGGAGGCACATTTTTACTAAGTGTGTATACTGACATAAAATTGCAACATATGTTTAATAGGAAAAGGGCAATTTTTGCCTCAAGAGGTACTATTAATACCATCTTTGTTACTTACTGTTCTACACAATGACCATAACATAAATAGTTCTTGATCTCTCTAAGAATGAATAGAAGTTAGCAATAAATTCATTAGAAATAAGCTTCTTTCACTCATAGGAAATTGCTATTCTTAGTAAGAACTAAAAAAAATATTATTGTCAATTCTTTCTTTCTAGTAGAGTAAGGATTCTATATGCTTTACATATGACACCTAAACATTTACAATGCAAAAGTACATCTACTCCTAGTATCCTTACCACAGCCGCTTTGTTTGAATTTTTTTTGGGGGAAAGATTGAAGTTCAGAGGGCTTATGATTCATTAAAGTTGTTAACCGATTCAAACACTCAACTATCAACCTGTTCTTTCAGAGAATGTGCCTTTCACCCACCTTGGGACCATTCTTCCAGCACATATGTGTACTATGTGGAAGAAATCCACGTGTGTCCTGAGACCGGTGTGGATGTATGCTGAGAGCTGGCATACTACACACATGGTTTAAGCAGAACTTTGATCTACAGTCAAAGGTTCTTATGTGTGTGACCTTTAGAAACAAATGCTCTTTTTTTCACAAGGCGATGATCAGAACTAGCCTCTGAGTATAGAGCCAGTGCAGAGAAAATTCCACAACTGTTGATTCACTAATTTACTCTAATGAAAAAGCTGTAGGCAGTCTCAAGTCTGAGTAAGTGTGAATGTTAGAAAGGTCCCTCTAGACTTACAATGCACTTTTCAATGTTCTGTCTGGAAAAGGAATATAAATAGAGTATTCAACATGCTTCTGTCAGGCCACCTTTAAGATCAAACATTTTTGATATTTCAAAATAAAGCTTTTAGAATTAAAATGATTCCAATGATTCTGAAAAAGTGGTATTCTTCTTCCAGCCAAGGTGGAGTGAGGTGAATTGATATTACCCTTCCATTTGAAACAACCAAAGGTACTCAAAATAAAGACCATGAAAAAATGATTTCCAAGACACAGGCTAGCAGTGGAGGACAGTGATGCTAGAAGGAAATACAGAGTAAAGCTCTGTGACACTGGCTTACACTAGGGCTTCTCAGATACAGCCCTGAAAGCGTGACCCATACAGAAAACAATCATCAACAGGACTTAGTTAAAATTACAAACTCCTGCTCTTCAAAAGACATTGCTAAGAGAATGAAAAGATCAGCCGCACTGGGAGAAAATACTTACAGTCAGATATCTGGATTTGCATCTAGAAAATATAAAGACTCTCAAAACCCAACAATCAGAAAACAAATTATCCAGTTATGAAAAATAAGCCAAAGAGTTGAACAGACACTTCACCAAAGAAGACATAAAGATAAATGAGCACATGAAAAGATGTTCACCATCATCAATCTTCAGGGAAACCAAGTTCAAACCACAGTAAGATACCACTGTGCAGCTATTAGAATGGCTGAAAGTAAACCGACTAACCACACCAAGAGTCGGCAACGGTGTGGAGCAATGTGAACCTCACATGCTTCTCTTGGAAATAGTAAATTGTTCAACCATTTTGGAAAACCGTTTGGCAGTTTCTTAAAATATGAAAATATACCTGCCATATTACCCAGGTATTCCACTACAAGGCATTCATCCAAGAAAGGAGAAAGTATATGTCCATACAAAGACCTGTACATAAAGGCTCAGTATGGCTTTATTTGTAGTAGTCTCCAAGCTGGTAGCAACCCAAACAACCATCAATAGGTGACTGCACAAATTAATTGGGGGAAAATCCATACAATGGGAAACTAGCAATAAAAAAAAAAACAAAAAACACACGACAAATTATTTAGATATTAAATGGAATGAGTGAATCTCAACATAACTATGCTAAGTGAAGGAAGCCAGACCAAAAAAGTCTACATACTGCATTGTTACATTTATATGTAACACTAGAAAATGCAAACTAATCTCTATTAACAGAAGCAATATAGAAAGTAATTGAGGAGAAGAAGGGTAGGTGGAAAGATTAAAGGAAGGCTGGAGAAAACTTTTGGGGTGATAGATACATTCACTATCTTGATTGTGGTGATAATTTCACAGGTGTGTATAGAAGTCAAAACTTATAAAACTGTGAACTTTAAATTTGTTCAGTTTATTTTGCATCAGTTCTACCTCAATTAAGAAACCCCGAAGGACACTAATTTACTTTGGGAAACTTTGCATAAAACAGCATTTATGATACAGCCATTCAAAAAACTATTCATTGAGTTCCTATCTATGCCAAGCACCGTGCTGGTGGAAAAAAAAAAAAAGAGAGAGAGAGAGAAAAAAACCTAGCAAATGAGGTTTTGACCCATGGACCACTAGGTGAGGCCTCAGTGTTTCCATTGTGCTATGCTGCTTAAGGAAAGTCAATTCTGAAGGGCTTTTGAAAAACCAAGTTCAACTTCTGTTGTCAGCCTCATTACATGGAAATTGTTTCCGAATGTTTCATCTATAATCACACGAATTTTGATATTGCACTTGTGCCTAACTGTACAAATAAGAGAATTTAAGAAAGAACCACAAAACCCCCATTCTATTCTCTACTCAGAGGGCCTTTCAACGAAATTAACAGACGAAAGTAAATCTGCTATGTGTTCTCATGTAGATGATCTGTGGTTTCAGCATCAAATGAGTGGGAAGACTTTGCTCCAGTTTCCTGCATTTCCTTTTGTGTGAGTCAAGAAGAGCATAATTTGCTGTGTTACCCAAAGCCTTGCTTGCCATCATCTCTTATTTCTAAGATTTTCCACTAAGTCACACTCTTTAAGCCACTGACAATTAGCAAAACTATTTATTACTGAGTTCGCCTTGTGGGAATTTGACTTTTGTCATATGAAAAGTTCAGAGAAAGCAGAGGTAAATGATATGCACAGGGTCTCAGTGTAAAACACTGGAAAGTGGCATTCTTTTATCAATCAACCTTATGCCATTAGTTGCCACAGAGGGATAACATTCTGCTGTCATAATGGAATTTCTAAAAGATGGACCATTATTTCCATAATAACACCATTATAATACTGGTCATCAAGCCTGTCAACATTTTCCTTAATAGAAAAATATTTTTAAAAGAGTTTACTACTCAGATCTTACAGGCTGAACTTAGGCAATAAATTCTCCAAAAGAAAGTATGGAAACTTCACAAATATGAAGAACTAAATTAGCATGACTGCGTACAACATTCTATGAGCCAGAACTGGAGAAGCTGCTTGCAAAATGAAACAAGAAGCATATTTTAAATGACATACAAAGCAAGTTATCCAAATCAAAATTTTGTAGAAACTGCTAAAACCACCTCGGCTATATCTATAATTGATTAAATTAGAAACAAGTTTAGAATCTCCTTTCTGTATTGACACAAGACAAGAAAGGTGACTCCTATGAAGAATAATGAACATAAGATTCAAAAGTTGGCAAAGATTGAGATGATCCAAGCTGGCCCTGAACCACTAATAATGTTTTTGAAAGATTGGGTTATTAGATTAACAGTTGTAGAAGATGGACACTATTTATGCAATGTTAAAGCAAACATTTTAATTAACCAAACATTTCCTAAATTGCGAGCAAAAATGTGAAACTCAATCTGACACCTGTGGCAAATCTGAGGGCCTTCCCTGGTCCAGGGAATACTCTCTGCTGTCAATGAGGTTTGTTCCAAAGGTTATTTGAAAAAAAAAATTTTTTTTTTAAACTTAATCAGTTTTTAACTCTTGCTGCTTTCCAACAGATGATTTACCCTGATTCTTCCCAAAGCCCTGTGTATGGCAGATGCCACCTGACAGCAATAACTCAAGCATACCCTGAGAATGACCCTATGGCTTAAGAAGAATATGTGTTCAGAGTTCTAAGCTAAGGAATCTGGGAGTGGCCAACCTGGAGATTCACTCCTAATCTATAGAGGACATCTGAATCCCTGGCCCATTCTTTGGAATGTAGGTTGTCCAGGGGATCGAGGCCCTTTGTCATGGGTTAAATGGAGGTTGCTAGGCGGAAATGCTATATAACCTGAATGCTTTTTATAAATGGGAGTGGTTTTCTTGCACTACTCTTGGCCCATCCTTTACATAAGTACCCAATAAACCCTATGTTTCATTCCTTGGCTCTGGGTCTCTTCTTCAGCCCCTTGGACATGGTGACATCCTTAATGGAGTCAACAGGGGTCTAGCATGACACCCTGAAAACTCTCAGTCTCTCTTTCCTTTGGTCAGCAGCATGTATGTGGTTGCTGATCCTTCACTTAGGAACCAAGGAGGGGCTCTACTCACGTCATGCATAGAGTCCAGCAGCTTGGTCAGTTGGTAGAACCTCTGCCAGCTCTGCCCAGAATTGTTGGGACACTTAGTTACCATCTTCCTTAGTTCTTTGATGTAATTTGTCCTCATTTCTTCAAATGCAGCCTGGCTTTTGAGGCCATCCTTTGGAACTGTGTTAAGGAAAACAGACATGTAAATTTCAAGGATGGAAAACAACTTTAGCTTCTTAGCAGGTAAGGCCATATACTGATTTTGAGGTTAGACACTAAATCTCAACTGCATTTATGAATAAATATGGCAGTTGTCTACTGGCAAATACTTGTACACATACATACACAAAGAACAACAACTATTTATCAGATATGTCTTATACACTTCGCACAGACTAGTTCACTTAACCCTGACAACAATATTAGGACATAACTGTTATATCATTCTCATTTTACAGATGAGGAAACTGAACACTGTAGGCTGAATCACTTGCCCATGGACACAATAAAAAAAGGCAGAGAAGGGGTGGTATCAACTTAGGTCTGTCTGTTTCCAAAGCCTTTCTCTTAACCACAATGCCACATTGCCTTGTGGCTGGTCATCCAAGTGTTTATGAATCCTAACTTGCCAATACCTCAGAGATAGGAAAATATATTTTGATTTTCCAGGATAACTGAAGAGCCACAGACAATCTAGGCTGGGGCTAGAATTAGAAATCAACATCTTCATTCTCAAGTTCAAATATTAAAGACATTCGGGGGAACTGGCCATCTACGAAGTGGAGGATGCTGCTTACAAAGAAGCACTTTCTATCCACCTTGCACCAGGATCGCATGACCACTAAGGCAGGTGACCTCCCAGTACAACCTCATCTAAAGCGTCTGTACATTAAAATATATTTTCTTATCTCTGAGGTATTGGCAAGTTAGGATTCATGTATACTGGTTTATGTGTGTGAGGAGGGAACACCAACAGTGGCTCTGCCCGCAAGGCAAAATTTAAAACTTTCAAAGAGAATGAACCATGTTCATCTGTATCTTTGATAAGGTAGAAAGCTAAGGATAATATTTTCTTCTTTCCTTTTATGTGGTGGCCAGCTTTTGTATGTTTTTTTAAAAATTCACTTAAAAAAAGAATACTTTGAAATTCAGGACTTGTAAGCTTATCAAGTGCTTCTGTGACCCACTGAGAAGCAGGTCCCAGGACATTTGTGAAAGTACTTTATTAAGAAATGAAGTCCAGGTGTAGGACAGAATTTAAGCATTTTTTTTCCCACTATAGCCAATAGTTATGTTTATGCCTTAACACTGAATAAGAAAATCACTTAGAATTTTATTTTAGGAGATAAAGACCTAACAAAAATTCATCTTGGGATATTAACATTATGATTTTGAAACTGCTCTTTCACTTCTTAATTACCAATTATATTTTCAAATTTCCCATAACTGGTATAAATAATTATTTACTTTGGTCATCAGCACTTTGAGATGGTTCTGAGTATTGTGTGCAACCCTGGAAGCCAAGCATACTGCTGTTTCCAAATAAACTCTGTTATCCTATAAAAAGATGGATTATCTTGCAAATTAACTTCTACTATTATGTTAATAATCTTCTTGAGTTTAATTGTTGAAAGTTTGATTTGTCATTTATTTAAGTCTATTTTTGTGAGGGGAAAAGTAAATCCCTAATAGTAACTGCACAAATTCCTGAGGCTGCCACAATATTATGGTTTAAAATATTTGACATTCACATTAAATGTTAAATGCTATCCATTATATAACAAATAGTATTTTTTCTCCTTAAAATAAAACTTTATTTTAAAAGTAAAAAAACATAAAGAACAGTAATGACCAGAATGTTAATAGTAAAATCATAAATCCAATTTCTACCAAAATTTTAATGTTAAAACTTTCTAAAAGACAGGAAAAGTTTGCAAATATCTTACACTTCCCACCCACAGATTAGCATATAAGTTATAAAACTGTACAAAGTAAATGTTTAGTTTTTCATTATAGATACTTATATGGACATCACCCCATACATGAAAAGTTGACTAGTGGTAGAATAAATGTTTCACTATTATATTTCAATACCATTTGGTACATCTAAGATTAATCAAATTTACATTTCTGATAGTTGTAGATCAAAAATTCTAAAAATTATAACAACTTGTCAAACAGTATTACTTATATATTATTGCTGTAACTGAAATATAGCGTACCAGTTTCCCAGCCAGATTTTTTAGAAGTTGAAACAAACCCACAAATAAAGAGAACTTAAGCAAAACCTCAAATTTTGGAGTTCTGCCCAGAGTTTCTGAATTTACTTATTAAATGCAGCAGAGCTGCTGGAAATCATCCAAAATCTGGAGAAGAGCAAAGAGGCAACTGGGGTGGAAGTCTGTCTGCTTTCCTCAAGAACATGAGAGCCTCTGATGTCCGTCCCGAAAAACTTTGATACACTGGACATCAGGTGTGCATCTGACATTCCTGAGATGAAAAATTTTCATGTGTTCTATCACAGATTAGCCAAACAAGCTTACTAAAGCCTGCAGTTTTTATGGTTCATAAAATGCTTTACCTATGTTTTCCTACCTTTTCATTTTGCTTTTTCTGCATTGAAAAAAAATCAGAATTCAAACTACTGAGCTACTTGGGGGCTAATAAATTAATTCAAGTAGCTTCAAAATGATATCAGAATCTATTATGGGCTGAGTGAATATGTAAAAAGATGTAAAAGGATAAGACATCAATTTAGATTGAGTAGTCAACATTCATAAAGAATTAGTATCACAAGCACTTTAAAAAATGTTTCATTTATATTCTATCATCCATTTGTCATAATTTTAAACATTTTTCTAACCAGTAATGGTTAATGACCTAGCTTGGAAGAAGAGTAAAATCATTTTCAGTGAATTTAAAGATTATAGTTCCAAAGTTATACTCCAGAAAGAATAAATCAGGAACAACAGAAACCTTGGTGAAGAGTGGAGCAGGAGGAGGACCCTGCAGGTGAGGGGTTGTAAACACAAGAGCAGCGGGAGATGGGGCTGGGTGTAATTACTGAGGAATGGTGGGGCCTGTGGCAAACTGGAGAGAACACGCCCTGCCCCGGGCAATTGAATTCAATGAAAATAAAACAAAAGGCCAAAAGCAACCCCAAAAACCTGTGCTGGCCAAATAAAACACAGCTGTGAACTGCTGGCCCCACCTCCCTACCAGGACTGCCGGTTTGCCCCCTCTGCTACGGACGGAGTCTGTGATTCTGCCTTTTGGACACTCCGCCCTCACTGCTGCCATTGTGTGCCACCTGCCATCCGCCTGCCTTTCAGCCTCTTGGTGCCTGCTCTTAGGGTAGCAGGAACAACACTAGAGGTAAAGTCCCAAGCCATCGGTTTTATCCAGCTCATAGAGGATATTCAACACATCACACTTAAGTGCCTCCGTTTTGTCAACTTTAGAAAAGGCCTGTCAATCTCCCAAGGTGATTTTAGGCATTAAATTAGATAATATATGGAAAAACACTTTGCAAATTGCAAGGTGCCAAACATAGGTGAAGCAAGATGATTACACATGTCACCACTGCCTCCCCTCTTCCTGCTTTGATCGCTACCTGATTCCAGCTTACTTTCCGCAGGCCCAGCCCCTCTCTGCTGGAAACAGCAGCTCTTCATATGCATTCAATCCTGAGTACCTTGGCTAGTCTTGGCCCTTTTCTCCAAGTGACTTTACTGATCACTGCCCCTTCTCCCACACCTCTGTTTCAGGGACCCATGGCAAGGGCTAGGCACAGACTGGATACTCCAAGTTGTCACTCTCTCCTCCTCTGAAGTCCATGCCACTCGCCGTGGCATCCTTTCAGGCTCTTAACATCTGGAACATTTCTCAGTTTCCTCAGTGGCCATCGCATAAGGCTCAGAGTTTTCCTCTCCACACTGTCTCCTGTCATCCTTCTGGGTCTTGCCCTCATCTGATGGGAGCTTCCTCAAATTCTTTCCCCTCTGTTGGAAAATTCCTGTGCTGCTGTCGGAGTTACAACTGCCGCACATCCTTGTCAAAGCTAATCCTGTCCTTTCTTGTCTCCTTTGGCACTTTATGCCATCAACTTCTCTCCTCCCATACTTGGTTCCAGAAGCCCAAAAAAGCTTCTCATCAATCAGCAAGTCCCTGGCATGCTAGCATCTGCCCGATGCCTAACGGTCAACTCCAGTGGCCTTCTATCAGGGTTATCAACTTTCTCTGTGGAGGCCATGCTGTTTGTTACACCCCTTTTGGAAACTCTCACTTCCTGGCTTCCAATACCATATACTCTCCCAGTTTCTGTACCTCTCTGACAGTTCTGTCTCTGTCCTGCAGCCTCTGCTACCCTCCTGTAACACAGCTCCACTGGCTCTCTCTGGATGATGGTAACCCCACTCATCGTTGGAGTTACACTACAATTTTCTATAAGGATAATTTCAAATTTATATCTCCATGCTCAAACCTGTCTTCATAGCCCCAGTCCCCAGTTCTCCCCATCGTTTGGCTGTTTCTATCAGGACACAGAGTTGGTATCAAAAAATTAACCTATCCAAACCAGAACTCATTTTACACTTCACACAATCTACTCCAAGTCCTAATGTTAACATATTCCTATTAATGGCATCACTACTGTGGCTAGTCATTTCTCTGTGCTCAAAATCTGTGTCACTCTGACCCACAGCACTTTTATTTCCCTTCCTAGGCAGCTGCCAAGGCCAACTCAACAATGTTTCTGGACTCCACTTCCTCCTGTCCATCATACTACCAGTCATGGTAATGCTCCCCATTACTTCCACAGGCTCCCAGCAGGTCTCTGTGCTTCCAATTGGGCTAAGTTCTCTGTCTCTGCCTCTCTCCCATCCTGTCTCTCTCCTCTTGAATCTATTCCACCAGAGAGACCCTTATCAAGCCATATAATACGGCTTTGATCCTGTCATCCCACTGCTCAAAAGCCTTCAGCATTGCCCTCTTCTGCCCACCTAATGACGTTCAGATTTCTTCAATGGACATTGAATATTTTGGTCTAATCAACACCTCAATCTTATTCCCCAATCTTATTCCCCATGACTCCTCCACCCAATATAACTTGATGCACCTTTAAAAAATAAATGAATACATAAATAAAATAAAGAATTGGAAGGCAAAACAACCCCTCCCTGCTAAGTGTTACTGCCTATATAGACTTCCCCACAGGTCCACACTCATTCCTACTGATGTTCACGGCAATGCCATCTCACACCTTCTATCCAACCTACGGCCCTTGCAAAACCCTCCAAGATCCAGCTGTATCACGTGTCCCTCCCCAGATCCCCAGAACTGAATGTGCTCTTCCCTTCTTTGAACCACCATTACATTCCTTACCTCTATCATAGTAAATAATTACTTTCCAATGTATTAAAGATATCTTTGGCCAGGCGTGGTGGCTCACGCCTATAATCTCAGCACTTTGGGACACTGAGGCTAGTGGATCACCAGAGGTCAGGAGTTTGAGACCACGCTGGCCAACATGTCGAAAGCCCATCTCTACTAAAAATACAAAAATTAGCCGGGCATGGTGGCACATGCCTGTAATCCCAGCTACTTGGGAGGCCAAGACAGGAGAATTGCTTGAACCTGGGAGGTGGAGGCTGCAGTGAGCCAAGATCATACCACTGCACTCTGGCCTGGGCAACAGAGCAAGACTCCATCTCAAAAAAAAAAAAAAAACCTTGAACTTTTCTTTGAGTATAAACTCCATGAGGATAAAGACTGTGCTTCATTAACCCTTGTGTTCCTGAATTGCCCAATCCTACTATACACATAAAGACACTTTATAAACATTGAGTGGCTGGATGGATGAAGGAATGTTGGGATATGCTCTTTCATATGACCAAAGCTTCGTAGTTTGCAAGTAACTTAGTTCATCAAAGGTCAAAGGCTTCCTCCAATTTCTTCAATGTTTCTGTTTGCTTTGTTTTTGTTTTTGGTACCAACTACCTGAATACAATAAATATAGGCTACAACCCTATGGGGAAGATGATCTGGTAATACAGAAACAGTGCCAGGATGGGCATCAATTTACTTGTGCTTAGTAGCAGCAAAACTTTCATGATGGTGTATTCTTCAAAAGTGAGCTGCAGCCGAACGAACTGAAGGCTGATTTGGTGCATCCCCTGGCATAGTTCATACATGGCAGACTGATGCATCTTCTCTCTGCAAAGGAAAAGAAGAAAATGTCTGAGAATGCAAGATTCATTATCAAACCCAGACTGGCAGCCTGAGGCAGCTTAATAAGAGATCTGACTCAGAATTCTCCTTTTGGCTTCAGCATGGAGCAGATGCGTATTTTAAAGACAAGTTAGACGCTTTTCATAGTGATTGGTAAATTGCTTCTAGACCAATACTGCGGGGCCGTTTACTTGTACCCTGTGAGAATGTGTCAGGAGCACTGAAACCAACCCTTTCAAAGTATGCCATGATTTCATTTTATGTCAAGAGTAATACTGACTGATTAGGATTTTAGTGTGTTATAGTGAGACCATCCACAAAGCAGAGAAGCTGCTGTGATCTGGGGCAAAGCCCACAGACTCTTGTTCCTTTTCAGCCACAGATATTCAGCACTTATAGGAAAGGACTGGGCTAGATGCTATGAACACAGGACGGGGATGACCAATCTTATTTCTCCATGGGCCTTCCTTACAGAGGTCATGGAACATGTTATTAACTATTTACATCAACATATTTTTTTTTTTTTTTTTTTTTTGAGACAGAGTCTTGCTCTGCCACCCAGGCGGGAGTGCAGTGGCTGGATCTCAGCTCACTGCAAGCTCCGCCTCCTGGGTTTACGCCATTCTCCTGCCTCAGCCTTCCGAGTAGCTGGGACTACAGGCACCCGCCTCGTCGCCCGGCTAGTTTTTTTTTGTATTTTTAAGTAGAGACAGGGTTTCACCGTATTAGCCAGGATGGTCTCGATCTCCTGACCTCATCAACATATTTTAAAAGGGAAATTAAAAAATACTTTAAAAGGTGAGAACACCAAATAGAATCTCTCTGATAAAGAGAAAAAATGACAAGGGAGTTTGGCACAACATATACAAATACTTCCACACACACAGCCAAACAATACCCTCACACCACTGTCTAAATGCTTCCATAAAAATCCATGTTATCTAAAAACAGAAGTCATTATTTTCTCTTTGATTAAGAAGTAAGCAAGACATCACTATTTTTTTTTTTAGATGTTTTCCCTCAAAGTAATAAACCTTTTGTAAGGCCCTGGGTAACTACTGGTTCATGGCGACCAGACCATAAAAAGTGAAAGAGACGCTATTGGTGAAAAATGGGAAAGGACTTGACAAAGGCCAAAGAAACAGAAAACGAGGTCTGAATGGTGGATCTGTTAAAGGGTGACTGAAAGCAGGCAGCGTCTGCTGGAAAGCAATGTGGGGATCTCTCTTCCAGGATGGATTCTGGGGCTCCCCTCAATTGGCAGAAATCTCTTGCATCTCAACTCTGAATGCCAATTATAAGGAACCCATAATGAAACACAGCACATGTTCTCTGCATTATTATATATCTTTCTTCTCCCCTAATAAGCTAGAAGCCATTTTAAATTAAGGAAATATTTTAAACACACACATATGCTAACAGCAGGAGCTTCCGAATCTACCATCCAGAATTAATAGTGTAAACAAATGCTACTATTTTTGCCATATGTGCATCAGATTTTTAAAAATTAAACATGGCAGAGTTAAGGCTCACTCTGCCTTCTTCCCCGATCCTGTCCATCTCTTCCTCTTTCAAGAAGGGAACCACCCAGTCTGGGTGATTATCATTTCCTCTCAGATGTGTGTATTTCACTACACATGTGTGTATCTACAAAAACAGCATACAGTACTTTGTTTTATGTAAATTTGGAATTAGATATGCACATCTTTCTGCAACTTATTTTTATTCAACAATAACTTTGAGATGTATCTATTTTGATACAGGTAACTAAGTTAATTCATTTTAACTGCTTTGAGCTTCATTTGTTTGAATGTATTGCATTTTACTTATCCATTGCACTACTGATGGACACTTGGGTTGTTTGCTCTTTATTACTATCACAAATGATGCCCAAGGAATATCCTTGTCATTTCTATAGGATACAGAATGAAAACAGAACTTCTGAGTCATAGATTTGCGCATGTCTCTTGCTTTCATTCCAACCAGCAGAGCATGAGCATGCCCTTACTCCACATCCCCACCAATGCTTGCCATTATCCAATTTCATTTTTTTTCCATTTGATGGGAGGTTGGATGGATAGCACATGGTTGCTTTTATTTCCATTTCCATTATCACCAGTAGATTCAGCATTTACTCATCATTTGGGTATCTTCTGTGGTGATTTGACTCTTCATATCTTTACCACATTTACCCATTTTTTTCCTTCTCGCACTGAGTAACACCATTTTTATTCCTAATAATTTTGTGCCTTAAAAATGTTGTCTGATCTTCACATTGTTTTTCTCGCTCTCTGCCTCTTTTTCTTGGTCTGTTTAGAAATTGCCAGGTGTGCTGTCCACCTTTCTTTTGATCCCTTAGTTTCAAACTTCCCATGTAATTATATTTCACATATATCTTCTAAACATAAAAGGCTGGATTCAGGAATCTGAGAGTCTCTGTATTTTAATAACTCAGTTTAATCTGATTTTATTTATCATGATTACTGACAAGTTTGGATGTTCTCTACCATTTTAACTTACTTTCCTTCCTCTTTCCCTTCTTTCTCTTTCTCTTCCTTTCATTGGATTGATCTAGATTTTTAGCCTCCTGTTGTGGGAAGTCAGGGATCCCGAATGGAGGGACCAGCTGGAGCCGCAGCAGAGGAACATAAATTGTGAAGATTTCATTTTAATATGGACATTTATCAGTTCCCAAATAATACTTTTATAATGTCTTATGCCTGTCTTTAATCTCTTAATTCTGTTATCTTCGTAAGCTTAGGATGTATGTCACCTCAGGACCACTGTGATAATTATGTTAACTGTACAAATTGATTGCAAAACATGTGTGTTTGAACAATATGAAATCAGTGCACCTTGAAAAGAACAGAATAACAGTGATTTTACGGAACAAGGGAAGACAACCATAAGGTCTGACTGCCTGCGGGGTCAGGCAAAAAGAGCCACATTTTTCTTCTTGCAGAGAGCCTATAAACAGACGTGCAAGTAGGGAAGATACCGCTAAATTCTTTTCCTAGCAAGGAATATTAATACCCTGGGAAAGGAATGTGTTCCTGGGGTAGGTCTATAAACGGCCGCTCTGGGAATGTATGTCTTATGCAGTTGAGATAATGACTGAGATACGCCCTGGTTACCTGCAGTACCCTCAGGCTTACTAGGGTGGGGAAAAACTCCACCCTGGTAAATTTGTGGTCAGATGGGTTCTCTGCTCTCGAACCCTGTTTTCTGTTGTTTAAAATATTTATCTGGCTGGGCGCAGTGACCCAAGCCTGTAATCCCAGCACTTTGGGAGCCCGAGATGGGCGGATCACGAGGTCAGGAGATTGAGACCCTCCTGGCTAAAATGGTGAAACCCCGTCTCTACTAAAAAATACAAAAAACTAGCTGGGCAAGGTGGCGGGTGCCTGTAGTCCCAGTTACTCGGGAGGCTGAGGCAGGAGAATGGGGTAA
>NW_016814250.1:1380508-1390051 GCF_001698545.2 Rhinopithecus bieti
CTCAAATCAAAAAAAAAAAAAAAAAAAAAAAATTATCAAGACAATACATGCACCACTGAACACAGACCCTTATCAGTAGTTCTGCTTTTGCCCTTTGCCTTGTGATCTTTGTTGGACCCTTATCAGTGGTTCTGCTTTTGCCCTTTGTCCTGTTCCCTCAGAAGCATGTGATCTTTGTTACACCCTTATTAGTAGTTCTGCTTTTGCCCTTTGAAGCATGTGATCTTTGTACCTACTCCCTGTTCTTACACCCCTCCCCTTTGAAACCCTTAATAAAACTTGCTGGTTTTGAGGCTCAGGTGGGCATCATGGTCCTACTGATATGTGATGTCACCCCCGGTGGCCCAGCTGTAAAATTCCTCTCTTTATACTGTCTCTCTTTATTTCTCAGCTAGCCGACACTTATGGAAAATAGAAAGAACCTACGTTGAAATATTAGGGATGGGTTCCCCCAACAGCCCCCCTCCGCTATGGTTCTACAGGATTTAGAAGCTATACATGCTGTTTTTACACCTTAAGTCATCACTGTTAAATCTAGTTTCTCTCATACACACACACTCCAGGTCTGCTTAGATTTCCCCAGTGTTTCTTCGAACACCCTCACTTCTTGCACTTTACTCCTGAGTTCAATTTCTTACTTATTGAAGAATGTATTTTAGTAATTCTTTCAGCAGTGATTAGTTGATAAATGTTCAGGGGTTGGGTGCAGTGGTTCATGCTTGTAATCCTAGCACTTTGGGAGGCTGAGGTAGGCATATTACCTGAGGTCAGGTGTTCAAGACTAGCCTGGCCAACATGGTGAAACCCCATCTCTACAAAAATACAAAAATTAGCTGGGCATGATGGCAGGTGCCTGTAATCCTAGCTAGTCAGGAGGGTGAGGTGGAAGAATCACTTGAACTGGGAGGCAGAGGTGATAGTGAGCCAAAGTCGGCCATTGCACCCTAGCCTGGGTGACAGAGCGAGACTCCGTTCCAAAACAAAACAAAACAAAAGTTCATGTCTCATGTCTTTAGCCTCAATTTGTCTGAAAATGTCTTTATTTTACCTTCATTCCTGGATGATAGTTTAAAAAGCTATGGATTTCTAGCTCAACAGGTGATTTACCTCAGTACTTTGCAGATAGTATTCAACTACACCTGGGCCTTAATTGTTGCTTTTGGGAAATTTCCTGTTAGTCTAATTGTCGTTCTCCTGAAGGTGGCCTGCAGTTTTCTCTTTGGTAGCTTTAAAAATTTTTCTCTATTTATATGATGTCTGCAGTTTCATGATGATGTACCGAGGTGCAGACCGATTTTTATTTCTCCTGTTCAGGACTCAGTGTCCTTATTCAACTTGCATATGTAAGTATTCCTTCAGTTCTAAAATGTTTTTAGTCATTGTCCCTTCAAACATCACCCCATCCTGTTCCTGTTATTTTTTGTTTTTAAACTCCAGTTAGCAGTATGTTGGACCTTCTCCTCATGTCTTCCACATTAGCCTCTCTTTCATATTTTCTTGCTTTTTATCTCTCTGTACTGCATTCCTAGGTGATTTTTTCAGATCTATTTTCCATATAATCTACTGTTTAATACAGTGTTTTAATTTTAGTGGCAGTATTTTTCATGTTGAGAAGCTGAGAAATGCTCTATTCAATTCTCTCTCAAACATTTCTGTTCTTTTCCATAGGTATTTCTCCTTTACATATCTAGATATTTAAACATGTTTATTTTATAGTTTCTTTCAGATGTTTTATTCATATTTGGGGGGTGCTAATATGCATATCTAACAAGTATTATTTTGGCATGTATTGTCTTCTAGGTGAATCCCATGGGTTCTGGCTTGTGGATGGGACTCTACAGAGTTTTAGCATTTGCGGCTGTCATGGGTATAAGCATTTTACTTGTTCTGGAGCAGTTTTTATGCTAATTTCTCAGCTTAAACACTTTTTGCAAGACTCACGTAGTTTAAATTTAGACTCCACACTTTATGTGGTGCAGGTTTCTGTTTCTTATTTCTTTCAGCTTCCTTGCCATGCTGGCTGGTTGGTTTAGTTTTATTGTCCTTGTTAGTAGACAGCAAAATCTTTGCCAAGCCCTAGATTTATGCAGGGGGCTCTATTTCAGGCGCTGGCCTTGTTGGAGTCTGGCTTCCTGTCACCTTTCCCTGTTTGTGTTCTAATACCCATCCTCAAGCACATATCTGCATTCAGTAGTCAGTGGACCATCTGTGGCATTAGTTTTGCTTTAAAGCACCCTATGAATTTCCTAGTTTTGCACCTTTTAAAAACATTTCTTTTGAGCTTGGCTATATATTTAAGACTTTTTTTTTAATGCAGAATTTCTATGTGTTTAGAGCCAAAAAAATTAAAAAAAATTAAAAGCTCAGTTTAGTTCCATCATTTTGATTGCTAACTGCAAACTTCTTAAAGAAAGGATCCATGTCTAACTTTTGTAAGTGTCAAAAAGAATATGATAAACAAGTGCTATGTGTCAGTCTTTGCTAAGTATTTCTCATGAATGAATGATAGAAGGAAAGGAAAAGAGAACAGAGAACAGTTAAAGGCTATGAAAACATACAGATTTGCATATGATGATGATGATGAAGGAAAAGTAATACTAGCAATTTATATACGATTATCAAGTGGCCACAAAATCAGATATTGCATTTATGAAGTTCTACAAAATTTTTGAGAGAGAGAGACTGATTTAGATTGTGACGCGGGTAAAGCAAATTGGAAAATCAGGATGTCTGTGGAGCATAACACAACATGCATTTCATACTGTGCGGTTTGAAACGTGTGCTTATATGCATTTGATTCCTTAACAGGGCATCCCTAGCTTTGCCCCAGCAGGTCCTAGAGGGGCACAGCTCATCAGCTTTTCAGCATGCTGGCTTTGTGATCTGGTAATCATGTAGCATCTGAGATCTCAGGCTTATCACGTATAAAATTGGAATACTAATAATAATTCCAATCTTGCAGGGATGTATGAACTAATTATATGGAAGCTCTTAAATTATACTTCACACATGTTAGCTTTATTTGGAAATCATGGAGAGAATACAATGCTTCTTAAGAGACCAATGATCATTTGGTTGAAACAAACCAAGGAGTCAAGGTCTTAAAATGAGTTTTCAGGAATACAATATTATGTTATTATTTTAAACTTATTTCTATATAGAAGATGGCAAATCTAGGGAAAAACCAGAGATAATATAGATTTTCAGAAGGCAGAAATAACTTGCCTAGAGTAGAACATGAGGACGAAACACCTCCATGTCAGAGCATTTCTGTTATCAGATGTGTTAACAAAACATCCACACACAGATTAAAGGTTAAAGAGAGACTTCAGATTCCACTTGAAAACAGATTAGAACACTAATGTGTGACAACACACCTAAAGAAAGCATTTTTTGCCACTTCAGTATGAACAGCATCTCTTTTTAACTCTTTGTGAGGTATTAACTAAATAACCTCTACAGTCGCCATAGCTATCATTTATGGATTACCCGTCACATACCAGAGCTAAATTTCTTCTTGCTAAATCTCACAATGCCCTGTGAGGAATTATTCTCATGTTCATGATAAGGAATTTTAGGTACGTGTGAAGCCAGGATCCAAACCCAGGTTTTTTACTTCAAAACTCATGTACTTTCCTTTCTCTGTGTGCCAGCCTGAGTAATCATTTTTGGCTCTTTTTTCCCTCTATTCAGTACCTGCAATGTTTTGTTATTACAGTCACTCATTTGTTTATTCTTTGCTACCCATTATGTGGTAACATTTTGGGTTTTCAAATTCCATTGCTGTTTCCATTGCATGAAATCGAATTCTCTAAATACGGAGCACTCAATATAGCTTGAAATTTCAAGAAAATAGGCCATCTTGAAAATGCATTTTATATCACATCATTTTTGCACAATTTTTTTTGTGCGATTGTGCATTTTTTTGCACAATTAAATTAAATGTATAGAAAAGTACATCCAAAGAAGTTGAAACAAGGACAATCTTTTGGCATAATATTGGTATTAATTTTGCAGTATCACGTCACAGAATATACTCTTTGCTTCATGCTTTTATTCATGTCATAATTTTACCTCATTTTGAATAGAATGTAAAAATATACTGACTACTTTGGGAAAGAGGAGCAAACTCGTATAATGTTTCTGTAAAACAAAAGTAAATGCATGACCAAAAGTCACCCTTGAACAGTGAACTAATACAAATGTGGTAACAGATTACTGCCATAGAAAACAGTCATATAATGAACATCAGACCTGAGTAACTGACGGCTGCTAGTCTCTACTTAAGAACCGTGAGTACTAATATACTTGCATATGTCAATCATTTCTAAATATCTTCTTATTTGTAGCAACAGAATAAAAACTTTACTTTTGGATAAACACAGCCGCCAAAGTGGTTCTAGAGACGCACTCTAGAGGTTGGGTTAAAATCTATGACAATAGTTCTAAAATATTTTTTAAAAAATACTTCAATAGTTTTGTAAACTTGAAATTTTCTCAAATGAAGAAGCCAATTTTATTTGTAGCTATAACTTCATCTGGTCTTCTCTTAGAACATCTATTGTACTAAACTAAAATAATATGATCATTTGGAAATAGTTTTAAAATATTAAGTTAAAATTATCTAACTTCTCCAAATCTGATTCACTTGGGACTAAAGTGAATAATGGGAGTTAGACAGTATTTTTTTCTTGCTTTGGAGAGAATTTGGGGTTAGAAATGGGGTTTAATTCATGTAAGAATAGTGGCAATTAGAAAAGGTCCATTAAAATCAGAGTGTGGGTAGGGCTTTCAAAATTTAAATGACTTGGGTGCTGGCTGCCTGCTTTTAACTGAGCACCTAAACAATCTGAACAACTCTTTTATCTACAGGACCCACCCATGCTATCTTACCATCATTATGTCAACCATGTCGCCCTATTTCACATTATAAGACGAGTCCATTGAACCTATCAGCCAATGGCTGTCAGAAGGAACACTCTTGTTTTTTAGGTACTGGCTTACCATTAGGGTATCTGGAAGTCCTTCTGGAAGTAGTTGATTTGAGAAATTATTTCTCCAAATTAAATGTAATCGTAGCATCATAGTCATGTTGTACTTTGACAGAAGTAGATATCTGATAAGCCCAAACTACAAAGCATTCCAGGCTATGAACGTCTGCAGAACTCGGGAGCTCTAAGTATGAGTTTAAACACCTTCATGGACACTTCATGTGGTGGCCATCCACCACAGTGAGAAGACAAGCGAGGCTCTTCCACTTCCAGTGTCTAAATCTGTAGGATGGTTTAAACTTCCCATCCATTCCAGGTTCTCATTCCAGGTTCTCATCAGCAACCTCTATTCTGAGGTTGCCTTGATCTTGTCAAGGGCTCAGTTGAGTTCACCTTTGAGTTGGCTAGTTTCAGGGGCATGCTTACCACGCAACTCCTTAATGGTCTTCCAAGGTGTTACCCCTGAAATTTGGCTAGACCACTAGGAAGTCACACAGGCAGGCCTGTAAAGCAGTGCATTTTGCAAACATTATTTAACATTATGCCTCCATTGAACTTTGCCAAGAAATAGCCCTTTGCAGAAAAACTCTGCATCTTTGCAAGATGGATTCTGAAGATGACTTCCATGTTTTGTTACTGATCATTCTTATTAAGACTCACGTGATACATGGGCCTTGAACTGGAGGCCCAGAAAAAGCTTCTTTCTTAATGCTAACTTCTACTTAATGAATCTGCCGGAAGTGAAAGCAGGCCATTGAGGGGTTATTTGTTGTTCACAGCAGCACTATTCACAATAGGCAAAAGATAGAAGCAACCCAAGTGTTCACTGACAGATAAATGGATACACATGAGGACCATGTATACAATGGGATATTGAGTCTCAAAAAAGGAAATTCTGACATATGCTACACCATGGATGAACCTTCCTACTATGCTCAATGAAATACGTCTGTCAGAGAAAGACAAATACTGCATGATTTCACTTATATGAGCTATCTAAAGTAGTCATACTCATAGAAACAGTGAGTAAAACGGTGGTTACCAGGGGCTGGGGGGAGGTGGGAAAGCAGAATTAGTTTAGTGAGTACAGTTTTAGTTTTGCGAGATGAAAAAGTTATGGAGACTGGTTGCACGTCAATATAATACCACTACTGAACTGTAAACATAAAAAGGGTTAGAAGGCAAATTTTGTTATATGTATTTTTTAATCACAACTAAAATGTTTTGAAAATTAGAAAAACAAGAATCTCTACAACCCATAATCCATTTATGATGGAGTCTCACTGTGTCACCCAGGCTAGAGTGCAGTGGCACGATCTCGGCTCACTGCAACCTTCACTTCCCTGGTTCAAGCGATTCTCCCACCTCAGCCTCCCAAGTAGCTGGGATTACAGGCCTGTGCCACCGTGCCTGGCTAATTTTTGTACTTTTAGTAGAGATGGGGTTTCCCCATGTTGGCCAGGCTGGTCTCAAACTCCTGACCTCAGGTGATCTGCCTCCCACTTAGTCTCCCAAAGTGCTGAGATTACAGGTGTGAGCCACCGCACCCAGGCTATACTTTATTTGAGATTGATTAAGAAACTAATATTTGTGTTTAATAATGCAACTTCTGTTCGCATTCAGGTGATTCATTCTTTCGTCTTTTATAATATACAAAATATCTGTCTTACTCTCTGTTTTAGGTACTTGCTTTTTGCCTTTTGTGTCTTGAATGGTTTTAGTTTTACTGTATCTGTGCTTTTACTGCAAGCTACGCTAAATGCTTTTGGAAAGCATGCGGGGTAAGAATTCTTTAATAAACTACGAACGATTTCAAAAGTCACTCAGAAATAGTTCCTCAAAGACCTTTTGATATAGTTTTGGTACTCTAAAGGGGAAAGAAAATAGAACTACCTTTATCACTCCTTTCTGTTTCCACAAACTCACATTTAATAAATGTAATCCTTTCACATCAGCTGATTTTATAAATGCCAAAGCACAAGAGGTTCCCAACTCTTCCACCTATGGGAACCTATGAAAAGTACAATGACATTTTTAAACGTAAGATCCTTTAGTAATATGGCACTGAACTGTACCTTGTCAACTAAACACCTTTTAGGTGTGTAAGACATCACTTTATTTAAGAAGGAACTACAAAAAGCAGCCTTTGAAATATTTCACATTAGCCCCTGGATTAAGCTCTACATAGCTCTGGTCATTCTGAAGGTCTGTGTACTCTTCTGGATAGTGGGGTACATATCTTTCTATGACTGATTTTTGTATGGTGCATTGGTCAACAATTATGTGAGTGATAAAAAAATATCTGGCAACAAACAGGAACAGGTAAATCAACATATTTCATAGACTTTCAGCTGTTCTTTTCTTTGTAGATATAAACAAAACAAAGGTTGTTTTGTTGTGTTCAATCAGGGTTGAAGTCTCTGGAATCTCAAGAGGAGGCCTCTCAATAAACATGTTTGTTAACATACTATTCATTACTTCAGTAAACTGCCTCTAGGAATGTGTGTGCGTGCCTCTAGAAGTAGGCAGCAATAGTGTCAATCTTGCAACAGAGAAATAAATAACTTGACTGGTGTGGTGCACACACGTAATCACAGCCAACCTGAAAGAACAGACCTTACATCTGATACGGCAAACTGCATCCTGTCTGAATAAATCTAACATCTTGTTACATGGTCAGTATAACAGATGGTCCATGTCTCGGGCTTATTATATTCCTAAAAAAACAGCATGCAGAAAAACAGGTTTTTTCTTCCAAACCTCAATTAGAATAAAAATGACCCCAATTTGAACATTCAAATTATTCCAGTTTACTGTTTTTAATTTTTTTATAGTCTTATTAATTTTTCCTTAACGGACAAGATATATCTGTGAAGGACCATTTTACTAGCTGCAGTTCTGACACCTGTTCATTTTTATAGTACTTGCAGAGTTTATTTGTAACCAGGGTAGAACTCAGCCATGAGGTGCAGAAATCACCCGAGAATGCCATTGTGGTCTGCATCTCTAACACGTTACTGGACTAACGTGTTAGACAGACTAATGTCCCATTGGTGTCCACAACATTCATCCATTCTCTCTTAATTTTGCATGATCAATTCTAGTAATAGTTAAAAGCTAATTCAGTATTTTATCACCTTAGTTGATGTTCCAGAAGAGATATGCTTTCATACAACTCTCCTTGGACTTCAACATCACAATATCCACTGACTTTAATGCATGTTACACAGATCAGAATAACACGTGATAACCTAAAAATGTAGAATGGGCCTTGTTATATGGCAACTGTAATTTACCTCTGGTGGTACCAAAAGTCTGGAAAAAAAAATTTTTAAACCATACATCCTATGTATAGTATTTTTAAAAACATTCCTTTATACAGTAGATTTTAAAATAACTTATATAGTCAGCGGTTTCTTCAGGGTACAAGGATATATGTCTTTAGTGCAGGAAAGAAAACGTGTAGCCATAATCCACTGTAAAATTCAGATTTCAGAGAAAGTTAAAATTGGGGGTATCTGTGATAAATCACATTACAAAAATGTTTTGCTTGACCAAAGGTTTAATCTTAGTATTCTCTGAACTGTGAATTTCCCCAGGAAGGCCAGTACCAATACAATTCACTTAAAAAAGTGATTTCTAAGCAACTTTTCAGGACTGCTTATTGTATCATGCGAGGCACATCTGTCTCTGAGATATGTATCTAGACACCACACACTAAAGTAAGAAAGACAAAGAGCAAACTGTAGGAGATTAAAAAGGAACATAGTTTACTGGATATTATCTATAAAGATACTAGGGGCCTTGGTACAGGGAAATCCATGAATACGCCTAGCACTGAATTCTTACTAGAAGAGCCTACTACCAGAGGCCATTCTAGTATCATTGGATGTTTTAAGATTTAGTAAACTAAATTTTTAAATTCTAGGTTTTGCTGAGACAGTTTATATATGGCTTTGATAGAAGAACAAGCTGTAAGTGTCAACTAGACTATGATTTGCTTATTCCAAGAAATTTTTTGGAAAGGCAGTCAAACCTCACTGAAAACAGCATTCTAGGATTTTAATCCAGGCTGTCTGTTCCCAGATTCTGGTCTCTTAACTGCTGTATTATGGTTGAAACACCCAAGAGCAAGCTTGGAGACTCATGATCACTTAATAAATGCTATGTTAAGACTTATTGCCAGAGTTGCTACATCCACGGAAAGAAAACAGAAGAACAACATTCTCCATGCCAGGCGCAGTGGCTCATGCCTGTAATCCCAGCACTTCGGGAGGCTGAGGCAGACAGATCACTGGAGTCCAGGGGTTCAAGATCCACCTGGGCAACATAGTAGGATCCCGTCTCTACTAATAATGTAAAAATTAGTAGGATGTGGGTCCTTATAGTCCCAGCTACTTGGGAGGCTGAGATGAGAGGATCACCTGAGCCCAGGAAGCTGAGGACATGGTGAACCACAATAGGGCCACTGGACTTCAGCCTAGATGACAGGAGTGAGAACCTGTCTCAAAAAAAAAAAAAAAAAAAAAAAAAAAAAAAAAAATTTTTCTAG
>NW_016814250.1:1390056-1442626 GCF_001698545.2 Rhinopithecus bieti
AAAAAAAAAAAAAAAAAAAAAAAAAAAAAAAAATTCTCTAGTGAAGTATTTTTTTCACTATCAAGCCTCATATTTGTAGGCTAGGCTGTAGATTTTAATACTAAATTTCTGAAAATTTAATGGTATGCAGATCTCAGATGATTATACAGAAGACAGAAAACCTTTGGTGAGTTACTACTGCTTCATACAGGGACATTTTGGGTATAAACATAAAGACACTGCTTACTTTCAATAAATGACTACTGTTTCCTCGTTTATAAAACGGGGATGTAAAAAGGTAGGATTCCTTTACTTGATAACTTTGTTCACATTCTTGAAATTCAATAGTTAAATGCTAATTTAGAAACGTTACCAGACTATTGTTTGGGTAAAGGGTGACAGGAGATTACTTTTTCCTACTACAATAAAAGATATGTATTAACCAACAACTCATGGAGTCATATTCTTCCTAAAGCAAAAGTCACATTACTCCAGTAACCAGAAGCTGGCACAGGATGGTGTAGAGAAGGACATTTACTCTGATAAAATCTAGGTGCACAATTGTGCCTCCAAGGCCACAGCAGAGAGTGGCTCACATGGGCAGATGTGATTTTAGCAGTGTGTGAATGTGTTGGGTTGGGGACAAGGAAGGTGGAAAGAAGGTGTGTGCTCACTTTATAGGGTCACCAATTCCTTTTTCTATCTTGAAATCTGTGATCCTATAAAGTGAACACACTTGCTTTCTACCTTTTCTTCTTACTTTGGAAGAAGAATACAGTTAAAGCTCCAGAGACTCTGTCATCACAGACACGATTAAATGCATTAATCAAAGTATACCCTAGAAAACATTTCTGGATGCCACAGTTCTGTAGGAAAGGTAGTTTCTTCTACTGGAATCATCTAAAAGCTGATACATCATCTGCCTGAAGAGTGATGTCCAACTCAATTAATTTATTAGAGATTAGCCACGTGTCCTTTCTTATTACTGATTCTGAACATCTGTCACAAAGCAGATTTTGTTCAGGACATTATGAACAACGGCATCATTCATGACTGGGTGAAATAAGTGTAACACCACCAGACCACTATACCACCAGTGACGTTCATTTCCCATACAACATCAACACTGAAACACACACTACACCTGCACACAAAATGACATGAACACACTGATTATTCAATGTATAGCCTAAATATTTCTTATCCTTTTAATCCACTTGTATGAAATTCCTTTTCAAGGTAGATGAGGGGTAAAAGTGACATTTTCTAATCTTCTCTACCTCGAAATTCTGTGAACTTCCTCTAATCAGAACTAAGTAGCGGTGCAGTTTCTCTTTAATGAGAAATGATTTGTTGGTTTTTTATGTTCATTGCTTAGAAGCGGTGAGCGTTAGTTAAGGACAACACCTTAAAACTGTTAGCTCCCTGTGATTTTCTTTTTTTTTTCTTTTTTTTTTCAGAGAGAGTCTCGCTATGTCGCCCAGCCTGGAGTGCAGTGGCGCAATCTCAGCTCACTGTAACCTGTGCCTCCCGAGTTCAAGCGATTCTCCTGTCTCAGCCTTCTTAAGTAGCTAGGATTACAGGCGTGCGTCACCATGCCCGGCGAATTTTTGTATTTTTTTTTTTTTTTTAGAATCCTGACCTCAGGTGATCCACCCTCCTTGGCTTCCCAAAGTGCTGGGATTACAAGCGTGAGCCACCACATCCGACCCTCCCTGTGATTCTTGAGTAAAGCACTGGGCTCTTGGCAATCTTGTGAGAGAGAGGCAAGTGCAATCCAAGCCCTCCTTCACTGTGATGCTTTGTACAAAGAACTGGAGGGTGGCAGAATGTGAGAGGGAAGAAAAGGGGGCAGGGGCAGCCACTAGGCAGCAATGTTTTCTGTAACAAGGAGAAGGAACAGCAGTGGTATGGTTTGAATGTGTCCCTCAAAATTCATATATTGTCACTTAATTAACAATATGCTAGTAAGAGGTGAAGCCTGTAGGAGGCTCCACCTCTCAATCACCCGCTACAATCACCTCCTGTAGGAAGAGATCAAGTAGTGAGAGCAGAGCCCTCATGGATGGGCTTAGGGCCCTTATTAAAGGGGTTGAGAGGGATGAGTTTGGCCCTTCCATCCCTTCTGCCACGTGAGGACATGGTGTTCTTTTCCTCTGGTAGAAGCAGCAACAAGGTGCCATCTTGGAAGGAGATGGCAGCTCTCACCACACGCTGAACCTGCTGGCACCTGCAACTTGAACTTCTCAGCCTAAATTTAGGACTGTAAGAAAATAAATTTCTATTGTTTATACATCACTAAGTCTCAGGTACTTTGCGAACAGTGGCACAAACAAACTAGGACAAGCCATCGGGAAAAAAATAATAATAAAGAAAAATCATTCCTCTGAGTAATTTCTGGAACTGAAATTTCAATGATTTTAAATTTCAATGATTTTAAGACCAAGACTGGTGGAGCTGCAAAACAAAGTTTTCAATTTAGAGCAACCATCTCGAAGAAAAGAGCACAGAAGTTCATACTGAAGTTTGAAAAACAAACAAACAAAACAACAACTTTGTCCAGTCTGTGTTCTCTCTCTGGAAAAGCCTTAACATGCCTAATTTCAAAGGTAAGACAATGGGATGGTAGCATTTTATTCAATAAAATGACACCATCCCACTCAGTCTACATGAGATAAGGAAGGGCTATAGAGCAAAAGGAAAGGAAAGAGAAAGGGTCAAGCAGAAACAGAAAAATGAGGAGAAAGAATGGGGGACCAGTCATGGAGAAAAGGAAGGGAAGCAGAAATGGTGAGGGAACAAAAGGAGAGGGGGAAAGAAATGGCTCTGTCCCTCTGAAGCTGAAGGCCACAGTTCTTTTGGCCCTGTGGTTTGACAGCTTCAACTCTGGATTGCAGAGACCCATCTCCTTTCCTGCTCAGGTACAGCATCTCACACTTGGATCGTACCACCCGCTTCATAATACCCATCCAATTCTAACCCTCTTGGAGGACAACATGGCCTTTCCAGCTACACAGTTTTGTTCAGCAGCTTTCCTTGACCACTGTAGTCCAGAAGAACCACCTGCTTTTTTTTTGAGATGGAGTTTCGCTCTTGTTCCCCAGGCTGGAGTGCAATGGCACAATCTCGGCTCACTGCAACCTCTGCCTCCCAGGTTCAAGCGATTCTCCTGCCTCAGCCTCCTGAGTAGCTGCCACCTGCTTTTTAAACTCCTGGAGTGCCCATTCATAACACTTGTCACCTGTCACTTGTCTTCACCTTGTTGGGCCACTATTTATGCATTTAGTTGTTACTTGTCCAGTAACTCACCAGCTACACTCTAGAATTCTAGAGGATGGAAGTTCTATGTTTCATTTCTTTTGATTCCTTACAATAGCCACCACAGTGTAGATAGTTTCAATATTTATTTCTGACTGGTGAAATGCTGGTTATTGTTCATCTTTTAGCTAAATAGTAAAAATAAAGAGAATTTAATCTCACTTTAGGGGAAGTGATTAGGATATTCATTTACAATACTGTACTACTCCTCTTTTTTTTTTTTTGGACACATTCTAACGACACATTCTCAAAGCTATGAGAACAAGTTATCTCACTGGTACAGTAGCACTATATAATCGTAACCATAGGAAGGTAGAGGGGACCTGTGAGACACTTCCATCTCTATTATTCAGGAGACACAGGAGAAATGCGGTATAACGAAAACAGCACACGCTGTGAGGGGAGTCCCAGGCTCAGACCTGAGGCCCATCTCTCAGTGTGATGTGATCTTAAGTAATTTATTGGATCTCTCTCTGCATCATTTATGAAAGAGTGACAATAACATCTGCTTCAAAATATAATTGTCTGTAAATAAGATGATTCATACAAAAGCGTCAAGTATAGTAAATGGCATGTGGTAGGCTCCGTAAGTATTTTGCTACTAGACTATGAGCCCTTTCAGGGACTATGTTTTATCTAGCTTTGATTTTTCGGCATCTGGCATATACATTAAGTCTTTCTTGAATGAGGAAACAGATTCAGATCTTCAGTGAGGCTTCACCAAAGCCAGGTGGAATTAGAGTCTGGGTTGGGTTTTAAAGGTCATCTAGTCCAGCATTTCTCAAAGTGTGGTCTGAGGACTCCAGGGTGTCCCCAAAACCCTTTCAAGGTGTCTGTTAGATCCTCTTTTTTCTAACTATGTATCTGGGTGAAGCTAAATTTTTTTCATATACCTCCCCCAAAACAACCCATCACAACAGACTAAATGTAAGAAGCAGAAGAGAGAATGCCAGATTAAAGGAATTTGCAAACAGGCAAAACAATGCCATTTTTCTCACTTTTTTTTTTTGAAAAAAGTTGTTTTCATAAAATATTCATGTTTTATGTTATTTATATCATATGTGATGGCTTTATGTTTCTTTTAAAACAAATTGATAAATCGATATTTTAGAAAAGTTGTTCGAATTTCTAATCTGGGTAAATATCAATAGATGATATAACTTACATAAAGAAAAGCTTGTTGGGATTCTTGATGATCTGAGTGTGTAAAAGGGTCCTGAGAACACACCGTTTACAAACTGCTGGTCTGGGCTAATTCCCTCATTCTGTAGAAGGGAAATGAAGGCTCACTCACTCAACAACATGAGCTCATTAACGACAATATTAGGGACTGGGCCTTACATCTTCAACAATTGAGCTCTTAAGTACCGCCTTGAAATCAGAAAGGAAGAAAAACAGATATGGAGAAATAATTTAAAATATGAACCAAAGTTTCAGTTTTTCTAAGAACACTTTATTTCTTATTTGTGTGGTTTATATACTGGGTATGTCTCTCTCACCTATTTTATTTTTTTGAGACAGGGTCTTGCTCTGTTGCCCAGGCTGGAGTGCAGTGGTGTGATCTCGGCGCACTGTGGCCTCAACTTCCCTGGGCTCAGGTGGATCCTCCTACCTCAGCCTCCTGAGTAGCTCGGGCCACAGACACATGCCACCACACCTAGCTAATTTTTGTACTTTTTATAGAGTCAGGGTTTTGCCATGTTCCCTAGGCTGTTCTTGAACTCCTAAGCTCAAGCGATCTGGCCACCTCAGCCTCCAAAAGTTTTGGGATTACAGGGCCACAGTGCCCGGCCATCTCACTTAAAGGATAATTCTTATGAAA
The DNA here is from genome assembly GCF_001698545.2 of Rhinopithecus bieti. Lineage (NCBI taxonomy): Eukaryota > Metazoa > Chordata > Mammalia > Primates > Cercopithecidae > Rhinopithecus > Rhinopithecus bieti. Next base: position 1,395,176 of record NW_016814250.1, read on the forward strand.
GATGATAAATGATTAGTGGTATGATTTGAGTATGTACCCCAAAGTACATGTGTTAGAAACTTAATCCCAAATGCAACAGTGTTGAGAGGTGGAGCCTAATAATTGGTGACTAGGTCATGCCGCCCTCATGGATGGATTAATGTTCTCGTAGGAGTGGGTCATCTTGAGAGAGGATGTGTTATAAAAGCAAGTTTCAGCACCGTTTGCGCTCATGCACATTCTCTTTCTCTCTCTTTCTCGCCCTTCTGCCTTCTACCATGAGATGATGCAGCAGGAAGGTTCCCGCTAGATGTAGGCCCCTTGATCTGAGGCTTCTCAGCCTCTATAACTGTAAGAAATAAATCATGGTTCTTCAAATTACCCAGACTCAGGGACTGTGTTATTGCAGTACAATATGGACAATGATGATTGGCCAGTAAGAGTTTCAAATATATATCATGTCTGAAACCATTATTAAGCTCCAAAGCTCTATACTGTGTGTAACTGCCTGAAAATCCAAATTCCATAGTCAAGGTAGAAGCCTTTTTATAGCTGAAAAATTCTGAGCTTTGGACAGAGAGACACCTGTGTTCAAAACTTTGGGCTTTCCTCATCTTTAAAAGCAGGATAATATATTCCAACCTCACAGAGTTGTGAGGATTAAATAAAATGAAGTATTGGAGATAGTATTTAGCATGACACCTTCCATAAGCTTTCAGCATCAGCTCAGAATCCTTCAGATCTACCCCTAAACTACTTGATTATCAGTTACTTTTGCACTGCAGTGCCAAGGTAAGTGGAGACTGATATACAGCTGCAGTGGACAGGAAGTGAGGAGGTTCTAAACTGCTAATTCTACTGCTTCTGTTGAAGTGGTGTCTACTTCAATGGACAGGGACACAGATGATGTCTTTGATGATGATGTTATACAAGGCTGTCACACCTGTAGGTATGTATGTTGGCTTGTACAACACTCCTACTGCAGCTCCCCTGATCCAGGTGCACAAGTGTGCTTTCACAAGGAGGCCGAGGGTCTCCAAATATGACCTTGTTTGTTTCCCTTCATCCTCCACTTGTTTCTTTCAGAACAGTGTCAGATGCCAGAACCCAGGGAAAGTTAAATAACCTTTTGAGAGCCCTCCCCAACATGACCCTATTAAATAAGCTTGGGGTTCATGGGTGGAAAAGGGGAAAATTATAAAACAAAAATCATCTCTCATGGGATATAATAAAAAATAATTATGTGGTTCAGTTTCCGTTCTAGAAATGTCTAAAGACAGAAGTTCATAAAATGCTTTAAGCAGCAAGACACATTCAAGTGTGTTCCCCTACTATTTCTAGGTCTTGTGGCCTGTGTCAAGGGGGGAGTCTGGAGCCCTTCTTTGTTTTAGAGTTGACTGGCCCATTCCATTGCACCTGCCCTATCTGGGAATAGAATCACTGCATAAAAATAATTTTTCCCCATTTACCAAATTTTCAATAAAGAAATCTACTCCAGGCTGGGCTTGGTGTCTCATATCTGTAAACCCAGCTACTTGGTAGCCCGAGATGGGAGGGCTGCTTGAACTCAGGAGTTTGATGTTACGATGAGCTATGATCACGCCAGTGCACTCCAGCCTAGGTGACAGAGTGAAGCCCTGTCTCCAAAAAAATAGGAAGAAATTAGCCAGTTGTGGTGGCATGTGCCTACAGTCCCAGCTACTTGAGAGGCTGAGGCAGGAGGATCACCTGAGCCCAGGAGATCGAGGCTGCAGTGAACTGTCGTGCCACTACGCTGCCTGGGCAACACATTGAGATCCCATCTCTACAAAAGTTAAAAAAAGAAAGAAATTTAATCCAGGAACTTTATTTTATATAGAAAAGAAGAATATTTTTAGCTGAAGAGACCAAGGTCCTTGAGATGTTAACGGAAATAAAAAGCAATATGCTAATATTAGCTACACTAAGCCTTTTAGAGACAATATATGATCTTAAACTGTTTTAGACTTTTATTAAAATGAAAATAGCTCCCTCTAGTTAGCCAGAATAAAGCTTGGATATATTTCTTGCATCATTACTACTCTATCTGATCCCAATATAGTAATATATAGCTTAAACAGTTTATTCCATTTGCAGTCTCGCATTTGTTTTGCTTTAATTTCATACTATCCTGACAATTACCCAGCTTCATTAACTCCTTAGGAAATTTCTCAAGAACGCTATAAGAAATATCATACATGGAATATTAACATACAGTAGTACTCTTGAAGTAAAATTTAAAGAAGTCTGCAAAACGGAATCTTTTTCATTAAGTTTATATGTTAAGCCTCCATAACACTGTAAGGTCAATCCACATCAGGGAATTGGGTTCTGACCCATGTGCCAGAAACAGCACACATTAACAAACCAAAAACAGTCACCGAGTGCCAGTTACATGTATTTTTGCAGCCGGGTGTGGTGGCTCCTAGCACTTTGGGAGGCCAAGGTGGGTGGATCACTTGAGGTCAGGAGTTTGAGACCAGCCTGGCTAACATGGTGAAACCTTATCTCTACTAAAAATACAAAAAATTAGCTGGTCATGGTGGCAGGTGTCTTTGGTCCTGCTACTCGGGAGGCTGAGGCAGGAGAATCACTTGAACCCAGGAGGCAGAGTTTGCAGCGAACCCAGAACACACCAGTGCACTCCAGCCTAACAGAGTGAGACTCCATCTCTCTCTCTCTCTGTCACACACACACAGACACACAGACACACACACACACACACACACACACACACACACACACATTTTGCTAGACACTATGGATAACTTTAACAAGTATATTTTCTGTGCTCTAGGCATTTACAGTATACCTAGAGTAAAAAACATATATAGACACAGTAAGTACCAAATGATCGAGATATAAAAGAAGTACTATAGAGCAGGGGTCCCCAAGCCTGCGGCCACAGACTGTATTACAGTCCATGGCTTGTTAGGAACTGGGCCACACAGCAGGAGGTGGGCAGCAGGCAAGTGAGCGTTACTGCCTGAGCGGTCAGATCAGTAGCAGCATTACATTCTCATACGACTGTGAACCCTAGTTGAACTGTGCATGTGAGGGATCTAGGTTGCATGCTCCTTATGAGAATCTAACTAATGCCTGATGATCTGAGGTGGAACAGTTTCAACCTGAAACCATCCCCATACCCTGCCAGGTCTGTGGAAAATTGTCTTCCACAAAACTGGTCCCTGGTGCCCAAAAGGCTGGGGACCCCTGCTATAGAGTGTATGAGGGGACATCATTCTTTAACGGTAAGACAAGTTGGCAGCGAGAAAGTATGCTTTGGGTTGGGCTTGAGGGAGAAGGGAAGTATTAGGAGCAAGGCACAGCAGTAGAAAGACCTAGGGAAGAGAAAGGTTAATTTGGCTGGTGTGGAGTGTATGCAGAGAAGCAGCAGGAAATATGCTGAAAATAGCATTTTAAAATTAATTAGTTCATCAAGCACTTAACTAATGCCAGGCAGTATTCTAGCAGCTGGCAGCGCAAAGGTAAATCAGGCCAGGTTCCTGCTCTCTCAGAGCTTACGCTAATGGGGGCAGGAGGGTTACTAAGGGGAAAATAGAAATATGATAAAATGGGGAGGGAAGTGGCAGAAGTGTATTCTAGATCTGATGGACAGCTCTAGGATCTACAGATCCTTGATCATATAGTTTGGTTATGTGTCCCCTCTAAATCTCATGTTAAATTGTAATCCTCAGTGTTGGAGGTGGGGCCTGCTGGGAGGTGAGGCCTGGTGGGAGGTGACTGGATCTCAGGAGTGCACTTCTTTCTTTCTTCCCCATCCCCCGCCCCTGAAAGGGCCTCACTCTGTCACCCAGGCTGGAGTGCAGCGGCACAATCACCGTTCCCTGCAACCTCCACCTCCTGGGCACAAGTGATTCTCCCACCTCAGCCTTCACAGGCATGCACCACCACACCCGACTAATTGTCTGTATTTTTGGTAGAGACAGGGTTTCACCATGTTACCCAGGCTGGTCTCGAACTCCTGAGTAGCAATCAAACAATCCGCCCGCAGGGCCTCCTAAAGTGTTGGTATTACAAGCGTGAGCCACCATGCCCAGCCTCGGGGGTGGATTTCTAATCAACACTTTAGCTCCATCCCCTTGGTCTAAATGCTGTCCTCCTGGTGACAGCGGTCATTTAAAAGTGTGTGGTGCACCCCCCTCCCCTCTCTCTCTTGCTCCTGCTTTTGCCATGTGATGTGCCTGCTCTCCCTTAATCTTCTGCCAGGATGGGAAGCTTCCTGAGGCCTCCCCAGATGCAGATGCCGGTGCTACGCCTCCTGTGCAGTCTGTAGAACCATGAGCCAATGAAATCTCCTTTCTTTATAAATTTCCCAGTCTCAGGTATTTCTTTACAGCAATGCAAGTACAGCCTAATACAGATGATCAGGCAAAATCTGTCTGAACAAGAAATATTTAGAGCTGAGACAAGAAGGCTTGAAAGAGCCATCTTCCTGCACAGAGAACAGACATAGAGTTAAGAATGAGTCTGGATCCTCAATGCAGCAAAAGGAAGCCAATGTGGCTAACCAAGGGCACTAGTAAAGCCCTTGAGGAAATTCACTGAAATGACATATTATTTTAAGTACCATTTTTGGTGTTGTCATATACAAGTATCAGGGATGGGATCCAAGCCCTGCTCTCTAGCAGCACTGCAGGCAGGACTGTTTCACAATGCGGCCTCCACTGTTTCTGCTATGTCACCCACCTATACCTACCACTGGACTGTAAGCCCCACCAAGGAAGGGAATCTTATTTTGTTTACTGTTGTATTCCCACTGCCTAGAACAGTGCTTAGTACACTGAAGTTGCTCAGTAAGTATCTGCCAAATAAAGGACAATAAATACCACTTATTTCCTTCTCCCACGAGTAGTCTAAAATCAGAGGCAGGCTTTTATAAAAACAAAACAAAACAGAAGAAAAACAACAGGCTGGGCTGGGCGCGGTGGCTCATGCCTGTAATCCCAGCACTTTGGGAGGCCGAGGCGGGTGGATCACCTCAGGTCAGGAGTTCGAGACCAGCCTGACCAACATGGGGAAACCCCATCTCTACTAAAAAAAATACAAAGTTAACCAGGCATGGTGGCACATACCTGTAGTCCCAGCTACTCGGGAGGCTGAGGCAGGAGAATCCCCTTGAACCCGGGAGGCGGAGGTTGTGGTAAGCCGAGATCTCACCATTGCACTCCAGCCAGTCCAGCCAGGGCAACGAGAGCGAAACTCCATTTCAAAAAAAAAAAAAAAAAAAAGAAGACAACCGAAGAACTGAGTTAGGAAGTGTCCCCTCTGTTCTCGTCTTAAGTTAATACTCCCCTCTTAGGTGTTTTCCCCTTTCTCAGGTACAGGCAGTCACTATCTTCTGCGTGCTCAGTATTGGAACTTCTCTTATTATGATGTAACTCAGAAGTACCATTGCAGCAGGTTATCCATTTCTTCCAGAACTTCCCTCCTCTCACTTCCTCTGCTAAAATGTCTGGAAATGACTTTTCTTTTCTTTCTTTTTTTTTTCTTTTTGAGATAGGGTCTTGCTCTGTCACCCAGGCTGGGGTGCAGTGGTGCAATCATGGCTCACTCACAACCTTGAACTCCTTCCTGATTGCTCAAGTGATCCTCCCACCTCAGCCTCCCAAGTAGCTGGCACCACAGGTGCACACTACTGTGTCTAGCTAATTATTTGTAGAGACACGGTCTTTGTTGCCCAGGCTAGACTTGAACTCCCGGACTCAAGCAATCCTCCTGCCTCAGCTTCCCAAAGTGCTGGGATTACAGGTGTGAGGTGCCATGCCTGGCTAGAAGTGGCTTTCTACTCCAATTCTAATCCTTATCACTATGATAGACTGACAAAAAGGAATAAATACTATTTTAAAAAGAAGTAGGGGAAAGGAGGGAAGGAAATCATTCTAGTTTTGGGGACTTGTATCTACCTCTCCTCTTTCCCTGTATATAACTAAATGACTGTTCTTGATTGTAGCTTATAAAACCTCCTCCAGCATCACTGTCCCTTCCCCTAGAGTTCTTCACTCTGTCTAGCCTCCTTCAGGTGGGAATATGGCCTCTAAACACTACTTTTATGTAAAAACACAATTTCCATTCTGGAGTGTTTCTGTCCTTTGCAGATAAGGATCAACGATTTTCTACTTATGACGTTGCTTTTCTTTATTCAAGAGTTTTGAGCTCCACTGTCTCCAAGGGCCAGGTAGGAATGAAGAGAACCAGATGCAAAATAGGCAGTGGTAGTGTTACAGTAGGTAGTCAGGCAGACATGAGCAGGGCAGGAGAGGTCCCTCTTACTGCCATCAGGAATGTCAGGTGACCCTCAGGTTAGGCAGTTGTTATACTGTTTCTCTAAAATAATAATTGGTGTCAGCCAGTGCCAGGGAAAGGCAGTCTCCTAATAGATAGAAAAACCTGAAACCGGTGATAAGCAGCTTTCTGATAAGATCTCAGGAGTTGGGTGAGTGGGCTCAAGCATGCGCATGAAGAGGCAAAATGGCAGAGTTCAGCTGGTATGACCTTCTAGGAATTCTGGACTGGTAAGGGAGGAACACCTCAAGTGAGCATGCATAGAACTCCAGTCAACACATTGCGCATGCTCCCTCCGAAATGCTGGCAGGCCACCCCACATGCGGACAGCCCACCCCAAGGGAAGAATCAGGGGAGAAGGGACGCAATCTCCCAGAAAGCATGCCAACGTATATGACCGCAAGTCAAAGATCAAACTGCACACTTGATCTCCCACGTCACATGCTTCACCCTCTTCCAAGGTTACTTTACTTCCTTTTGTTCCTGCTCAAAGCTTTTTAATAAACTTTCACTCTTGCTGTGTAACATTCGCCTCAGTCTCTCCTTCTGCCCCTCAGTCAAATTCTGTCTTCTGAGGAGGCAAGAATTAAGGTTGCTGCAGACCCAGACAGATTCCCCGCTGGGAACACTGGGGCCACGGTGAGGCCGGCAGTACGTGTGCCACCTGCAGGGGGAGCTGCTTTCATGGTCAGGCCGTCGGCTGCAGGCCTTGGCCCTCTAGCTGCTGGTGCGAAGTCTGGTTTTTCATAGGGTCCAACGGAAAATAAGGCATGGAAGGAAGACTTGTTTCCTTCTTTTGAACTTCATTCCCTCATACTTACCCAGAAATTAAAAAAACAATGGAAATCTCAGGAGTAGGTTTCTCAGTGGAAGGAAAAGGGGTGTATGGGGCAGTGGGAGGTGGAAGAAGGAGAGAGAAGGGGAGAAGGAAGGAGGGGAGTAACAAAAGGGAAAGGAAAGGAAGGTGCAGGGAGAAGTGAGAAGAAAAGGGAGGAGGGTCAGACACTGGAAGCTGCAGAAATCACACAACAGTTTCCCAGTGAGCCAAGGAGAAGTAAGAAATCCTACCTTGAAAGAAGGAGAAGGGGAAGTGGGCTGGGGAGAGAGAAGGAAGAACAAAAGCAGCCATTGAGGGAGGAGGGAAGTCTGGTTTTTCATAGGGTCCAACGGAAAAATAAGGCATGGAAGGAAGACTTGTTTCCTTCTTTTGAACTTCATTCCCTCATACTTACCCAGAAATTAAAAAAACAATGGAAATCTCAGGAGCAGGTTTCTCAGTGGAAGGAAAAGGGGTGTGCCCTCACACAACTAGTGCTTCAGACGCAGGATGGTGTGGGTGGAAGTCACCTTCCTGACTTTTTTCCTCACTTTTACTGAGGACAGTAAAAGATCATCAAAAACATTTTTTACTGGGCTACTACTTGAGGTAGTATAAGCAAGTCTTTAATATATGTTTAATTTTAAAATATCAGCCAAGATGTAAAAGAGTAATACTGAACCTTCATTTCAGAACTTATAAAAAAAAAATGAAAAAAAAAAGTCATTACAGGCTTCAGTGGGAGTTTTAATATGTGTAGTGAATTGATAAGAAATTTGAATACTTGCAGCGATCTGTAGCAATATATGATAAGCCATTTCAAGGTAAAATTGAATAATTAATCATTTAATACATATTTGAAAAGTTTTGAGTTTATAATAAGAAAAGTTCTATGTTAATTTAAAGTATTAACTAATATCTTCACCCCAATGTTTAATAAAAAATTAGAAAGAATGTTTCCTTTATTATTCCCTATTTCCCACCTTTCCTCCATCTCCAGTGATACTAATACCAGAGAATAAGATCTTTGGGAACTTTCAGATCTGTGTCACAGTTGAAGGTAAACCCAAAGTTTTGTTCCTCTGTTTTAAATATTGCAATGCCTCTGTTCAGGAAAGCCATGCATCCCACTTCATCATAAACTTCATCCTCATAATTAGAAATGTAAACTTAGGAAGCCCCTTTCAGACTGATTAATAGATTGTTTGGTTCATTTGTTCAGTAATTCATTTATTCAGCAAATATTTATGGAGTACCTACTATGATTCAGACACAATGCCAGCTACTAGAGATTCAAAAATGATTAAGACAGAGTGTGTGACTTCAATGAGGTGTGCCAGTGAAATAAGGCAGAGATACACGCACTTAAGAGGTGGCAACACCAGGTGGGGGGTGGTGTAAACAGCCAAGGGTTGGTGGGAGAGCAAGCGAGGACCACATCGGTGTACTCTGCCCTCAAGTGAGCTGCATCACTACTGCTTTACACAAAATGCCAGACTGCTGCCTTTGCTGTTGTGGAAGGGTACGAAAGCACAGGTAATGACTCAGGGAAAGCGTAGAACATGTTCAGAAGATATGAATGTATAACGCATTGGCAGGCAATGCGTGAGGCATGCTTTGAGTTTTCTAGGTCACACCTCACTGGGATCACAAAAACATAAAACATGATAGGGTAGTCGCATCTCCTTTTTTAAAGTCATCTCTTTCCTTGCGATCCATGTCACAACATTCCTCTTTCAACTACTACTTCCAAAATGAGTTCAAAATGTTTAACTTTAGCCAGGACACCTCTTTAGTTTCTGACCTGTAGAAATAACTGCCTATGTAATGTCTTCTTGGATAATTTTTCAAAGGCAAGTCAATCTTACCCTTAAAATTGGTCCCAGGCTCTCCCTTCCCCTGCCCTTCCAAACCTGAGTCTTCTTCCCTTATTCCCCATCCCAGTGAGGGGCACCAAATCCTTCCTGGCACTTATGGCAGAGGCTTGGAAGTCTTCCTAGACAGCTAATTCTTCCCCCACTCCAGTCCTTGCCAATATCCAACCACTAGCAATTCTTGTTGATTTCACCTTACACTATCACTTGAATTCCCATCGCAAGATCTGGTTTCCCAAGATCTGCTCTGACTCACTTCTAACCCATTTTCCATTCCGCGAATTCAGAGGGATCTTTTCAAGAAGCAAATCTGGAAATGCTACTCCACCACTTAGAATAATTCAATGGCTGTTCCACTGCTCTTAAAGAACCAAGTCTCTGATGTGGCCTCTGAAACCCACAGGACCTGGCCTTAGGCTCCCCTCCAGCCACACGGTCTTGCTCTCAGTTCATTGAAGGCCCATGTTCCTTCCTGTCAGTTGGCCTTTGCACATGCTGGTCTCTCAGGCTAGATCAACTTTCCTCCTCATATACTTCCTTCACCTGGGGAACACCAGTTTAATCATTCCCAAGGAAGACTTTCCTGACTAGATCAATCTCTCCCATTAACTGCTCTCAGAGCACTTTTCCTTTCAATACTTACCGCAATTATATTTTACTTACAAAACTCAGTATTTCTGTCTCTCTCATTAGACTGTATGTTCTATGAGAGAGGGATTTTTTTCTCTCACTATTCTAAAACTACTGCTTAGAATACTGACAACAGTTAATAAATATTATTGGAATAAATGCAAGATGAAGCATGTATACATACGCATTCGGACATGCTCTGTAACTTACTGATTTCCCTAAAAGATACAGAGTCTATCATGGTACCCAGTGACGGAGCTACCACATCGAGCTCTCTTTTTGATGCAATTTGACCAAAAGGCTTTATGTAATTTCCAATTATTTCCCCAGAGTAGTATCCACCCTAGCCCCTCGAAAAACACAGCTTTGCTCTGTTCTTTCTAGTTGATAGAAAGAAACCCTACAGAAGTCCGGGTTGGGTTGAGGTCAAAAGTTTTAAGAGCAGAGAGCAAAATGTCCATTCTAATAATTACATCAATAACACTTAACTACTTTTAATATTAGAAAGCATTTATCTTTTGTTGTTTCCATTTTATCTGTATCAATATTCTCTTGAATAGACAAATACACAAAGCTTATATGACCTTTTCTTTTTGTTTGTTTGTTTCTTATTCATTTCCAAACCCCTTTAAGTACATTATTCCCAGCCTTCAAATATAAGGTGCTTTCCCCTAAGTTCCATTTATGAAAAAACATTCTTACAATTCTGTAATTGTTTGTAGCCCTTTATATTCAGAGATTTATAAACAATTAAAAAGTGATAAGTGACACCTAAGAAAAGCAACAAAAGAGGAGATTTTGACTTCACTACACTTATGCATATTTGTGCACCAAAGGACACTTTCAACAGAGTAAAAACGCAAGTCATAGGTTGAGAGACATATTTACAAATCATGCATCTGATAAGGGTTTAATATCCATAATACATAAAGAACTCCTACAACTCAAGTACAAAAAGACATATACTCCAATTAAAAAATGGGTAAAGAATTTACATGAACAGTTCTACAGAGAAGATATACAAATGGCCCATAAGCATATGAAGACATGTCCAACATCATTAGCTATTAGGGAAATGCAAATTAAAACTACAGTGAGATACCACGTCACGCCTACTGGGATGGCTAGTTAATAAAAAGAAAAAAGTGCTGGCAAGGATGTGGAGAAATTAGAACCCTTGTACATTGCTGGTGGGAATGCAAAATGGTGCAACTGCTGTGAAAAAAGAGTGTGGTGTCTCCTTAAAAAGTTAAACACAAGAGGTACCATATGCCCAGGGATTCCAATTCTAGGTACTGAAATAACTGAAAGCAGCATCTCAAAGATATATTTGTATACCCATATTCAGTGCAACATTATTCATAACAGTCAAAGGTGGAAACAAGCAAACTGCCCATTAACAGATGATTGGATAAAATATTTGCTGTAGTCATGTTTTATAAAGTCACAGCAGCAAACACTGAATTAGCAAATGTACAACTATCCCTCCTGTAGGGGAAGTCTGGGGTAATGGTCCTTACAACCTCTGGTCACATTTCATCAACTGATCTATACCTAATTTTGTTTCATGTGTATTTCTGTTTAAAGACATCTTACTTAAGATGGTTTGTTAACACTGAACTACAGCTAGCAGAACCATAACTTATGCTTCAGTAATGATTATCCGACACACCTGTTTTCTCTGTGAGGCATATCACAGCTTTCTTGAGCTGAAGAACACTAGCTAGCCCTTCAGCACTACGTCTAGCGGCCAGCCATCTTAAACGGTGAAATCACCAAAAGGCATAAAAATGCAAAACATGTGGCACTAAATAGACTGTGAAAGGGATGAGTGTATAGCATGAAAGCTGAAACAAGATGGTGGAGTGGCCCCTTGTGTGAGCTCAGCTGCAATATGCTCTCTTGGCAACTCAAATTCCTTGTTGCTCTGCATTTGTCTGTGAATGACCATGAAAATCCTGTGAGTATTGACTTTGAGATTACAAATAAATGCATTCAGTAAGCAAATATGCAACTACAGAATCCACTAATGAGGACTGACTTGACATACCTATGATGGAATATTATTCTGCCATAAAAAGGAATGGAATTCTGATACATACTAAATATGGATGAACACTGAAAACATTAGGCTAAGCGAAATGAGCCAGGCACAAAAGGACAAATATTATATGATTCCACTTACATTAAATATACAGAAGAAGCAAATTCATAGACTAGAGGTTACCAGAAGTTTATGGGAGGGGATAATGGGGACTGATTGTTGAATGGGTTTAGAGTTTGTTTGGGATGATGAAAAAGTATTGGATAGGGATAGTGGTGATGGTTGCACAACAATGTGAATGTAATTAATGCTACTGAGTTGTATGCCTAAAAATGAAAAATTTTATGTTATATGCATTTTATGACAAAAATTAATAGATGTATTAATAAGATTAAATGGGTTGTTTTAATCTTCTGTTAAAATCAAATGTTGAAACACCGATGGCACTCATAGAGATTCCTATTTACTCACAAGTCCTTTTAAAAGAAGAACCCTCTTTAATATGTTTTTCCTTCTGGTTTATAGAACATATTTTAAAATGGGCTTACTATTCAATAATATCAGTTGATTATTGAGGAACACAAGTTAATTAAATTGTGCATGTCAGTTGCTTGACTTTACTTCGTGCTTTTGGTGAAAACTGATGCAGTACTAGAACTATTCTTTTTGATAAATTGCCAAAAGAAGGCCACCTCGAGAACCAACAACTGATGTTTCTAATTTACGTTTGGAATAAAATTGTCTTTGCAGTATATCACATGTGGGCAAACTGGTCCTCCTAGGTAAATTACTACTGGTACTACTGCGGTATGCTGGCATTATCTGTCTATATTTTTCATTTATCTGTCTATACTTTTCATCTTTTGCATTACTTTTCTTGCTTTTATCACCAACCTATTTCTCATCTGCCTCCCCTACTGAAACCCCTATTTTCCTGTTGCTAGAGAGAGCCATCTGTTAGACTGGCTGTAGTTACTATCCTAATTCAAATATTCCCTTTTAAGTATTTCTTGACCCAACAATTACAAAGAAGCACTGCTAGATATAAACATAAATAAAATGTGCTAATGAGGAATGCAAACAGTATTAAAATGTAAACTTAAAATAGGAAGGAATTTGTGGCCAAAGAAAAACCGATCACAATTCTTTCAGTCTTTAAAATGCATCATAAAACTAAAAATGTTTCGCTACAGAATAACAGTTTGGCTTCCTTTATGATGGCAAAGAAGGGTAATTACGATTGTCATGAAAACACATTGAGCAGCTGTATACTGTTAACAAAAGAACCATTATATGACGCTCGTAAAAGCTGGCACTTTATACATTCACATTTCCTAGAAATTAGATCGTCTTCCCAATTGGAGTCAATACCAAAAGAGACTGTTTTCTATTAATTGTGGCTTTGTACCAGTCAATTTTCAGAGCCAACTGGATCATCTTTCTTTTGGGATATATCCTACATATTATTATGTGGAATTTATATATACTGATTTATATATACTCAGAAGTGTACAGTGTAATGTTGCAAAGAGTAATTTTTAAGTTCCTAGAGATCTGTAAATTTTTAACGTTAAAAAATGCCAGTTTCAGTAGATTTTTTCACCAACGTATACCTGTTTAGAAATTATTGAAAGAAAGCATAACGAATAACTCTGCAGTTTATTTTATGAAGGCTAATTAATAGGTACTTACTCATTAAAGACTAGGTCTGGTGCAAAATAGAGAAATTGGCTGTTCGTGTGTTTGTATGATCTCCAGCTCAAGGCAAATGATGATAGACACATCCAAGAATACTGGATTAGGGTAATTTGGTCCTCAAGAGGCAAGTTTTTAAATCCTGAAGAACAAAACAATTAATCACAGAAATACACTTAGCATTTAAGTACATTCCAGGAAGATGCTTCTTAAGTCAACCCCAAACAGCCACCTTTCTTTCACTTTTCTCTTCCCTAATAGACTCAAATCAATTCAATAGTCATTTACAGAGCTTCTAACACAGGCCCAGTCCTGTTCCACATTTCACTTTAAATTCATCCTAAATTCTAGATGAGGGTAAACTGCCAAGGCAAACTAAAATTGCAAAGTTCAGTGAGTTTCAGTGTGGATGACAGCCTAAAACCCTTGGTTAGATTGAGAGAATTTGTATTAACCTGCAAAACTTGCTTTGTCCCACCCACAATTAATAACACTAAAAGGGTAATCTAATAACTGTCAACCCCTGCGTGTCTGCAATAATGGTGGGAGATTTCATTCTTCATGAATCTGTGATGCTTAAAAAATGAGCATGTGGTGCCTCCTATGGTCCAGGTTAATATCAGACTTTGATAAAGTTCTGTGGTAGAACATGTTTCCTTGGCACCTGTCCTCCTTGCCTGACAGATTCAAGCTCTTCTTTTGTTCTTTATTTTATTTATTTATTTTTTAAGATGGAGTCTCACTCTGTCGCCCAGGCTGGAGTGCAGTGGCATGATATTGGCTCACTGCAACCTGGGTTTCAAGCGATTCTCCTGCCTCAGGCTCACAAGTAGCTGGGGTTACACGTGCCTGCCAGGACGCCCAACTAAATTTTATGTGTGTGTATGTGTGTGTGTATATATATAGTGTGTGTACTATAATAATATATATATATTATAATATATTTTTTTTTTTTTTTTTTTTTTTTTTTTTTTTGAGATGGAGTCTCGCCCTCTGTCGCCCAGGCTGGAGTGCAGTTGGCGCGATCTTGGCTCACTGCAAGCTCTGCCTCCCAGGTTCATGCCATTCTCCTGCCTCAGCCTCCCGAGTAGAATTTTTAGTACAGATGGGGTTTCACAATGGTGGCAAGGCTGGTCTTGAATTCCTGACCTCAAGTGATTTGCCTGCCTCGGCCTCCCAAAGTGCTGGGATGACAGGCATGGGCCACTGTACCGGGCCTTCTTTTGTTTTATTACTGCCCTGTTTCCAGGGGCATCATTTTTCTGCCTGTGGAGTTGCACTGGGTAAGCTCCTCTTCAAAGAATCAGTCAGTGGAGCTTTCCCCAACTTTTACAGCTGCTGTCTGACCGCAGGTAATCTAAGAAACTGCTTTAGATTAATACACTGGGACAATGGAATGGCAATTTCTAAGTGATGTTTCTGTAGATTTAGAGAGGCCTCATTAATTAAATCCCATGAAACAAAAAAATGACTAAAATAGGAATTCCAGGGACAATTTAAAGGGTGCTAGGGGGCAAAGTGATTTTTTTCAGACAGAAGAGTCATTCCAGGTCTCTGACAACTTACTTGCTAGGCCTTGGCTTACTCGGTCTATGCTTAGATTAACACTAGTTATGAGCTGCTAATAATGTGCTCACCTTGTGATTTCATGAACAGAATGTATTTTATCTTATTAATATTTTTGTATGACATTTTCCATTTTGATCAACATAAGAAGTGCATGTCTTTTTTTTAATTTTTAATTTTTATCTTATTTTTGAGATAGAGTCTCAGTCTGTTGCCTAGGCTGGAGTGCAGTGGTGGGATCTCGGTTCACTGCAGCCTCTGCTGCCTGGGTTCAAGCAATTCTCCTGCCTCAGCCTCCTGAGTAGCTGGGATTACAGGCACCTGCCACCACGCAGGGCTAAATTTTTTATTTTTAGTAGAAACGGAGTTTCACTATCTTGGCCAGGCTGGTCTTGAACTCCTGACCTCGTGACCTTGAACTCCTGCCTCAGTGAGCCACCTACCTTGGCCTTTCAAAGTGCTGGGATTACAGGCATGAGCCACTGCGCCCAGCTGTATCTGTCATTTCAACAATAAAATCCTTAACCCTGCATTCTCAGAAGAAATGAGCACATTAACCATATTTTTCCTATATACTTGATCAATTTGCTATCAATTGCAAAAATCTGATATCAGGATTTCATAGAAAGCTAACTCCTACTGCATGGTTGGAGATGGCGAAGTCAGTTGCCCAGACTTGTTAAGTTCAGGATGCAGCACATGAAAGGAGAGGCAATCCTACCTGGAAGTACCTTTGCCCACTTCACGACTTGGATCATCTGTTTGCCTGCTAAGCGGTTGAGCGTGGAGAGCAGATTTTCGGCCGTATCTGGTTTTGAGCTGTCATAGCCTGCATACACAATTTCGGGTTCAATGTTTTCAAGGACCATAACAGGGGAAGGTGTGAGTGCTCGTGAGATGGTGGAGAGCTGAGGAACCAGTGCTGTGTTGACGGAGGGTTCTTTTGCAGGAGCGATGTACGTTGTCCCTTCCTCTGGGCTTTGCGGGGTGGGGTGGGGTGGGGCTGCTGCTGCTGTGGCTGCTCCTCGTGAATCCCTTTTAACTTTCCCAACTTCTTTGACTTTCGTGCTATAAGAAACCGTAAATGATAAGGCCAAATTAAAATTATGTTTGAAATATACTGACTCATATTGCTTAAAGCAGTTTTCCTCTAAATAGGTCTTGTTATGTCGATGGGAACATGATCGTTTATTCCACTAAGAGAAAACGTATAAAGCCCAATTATTATTACTTACTATGGGTATTAGGATAACAAATTCCTTCCTTCTTTCACTCATTTTACAAGTCTTCACTGCCTGTCTCCTATAAGAGACTGCATAAGCTGCATACGAACCCAGCTAATATGTGCAGTATAACCAAGCCTTACCCTGTCCTCAACAAGTGTTCAGCCTAGTGGGGGAGGAGTTAAGAAATGTATCACCACTGTACCGCAGTGCAGGCAGAGATCGGAACCATGATAAAAACGAAAATGGCTAAAATTTATTGAATGCTTAACTAACACCAGGCACTGTTCTAAATGTTTTATATAAATTAACCAATTTAATACTTTTATGAGTAGATTCTATTATGATTCTCATTGTAGAATAAGGAAACAGAGACCAGAAAGTTTAAGAAATATAAGATCACATATCTTGTATATCTGAAATAGAGCTTAAAGGAAGGGTAAATTACTTCATATGCGAATATGATGGAGGTGGTAGGGGAGGTGGGAAGGTTGGGAGGTAGATGGGTAGATGGATAGATAATTGGGAAGACAGATCGGGTTAAAAAAAAAAAAGTTCAGAAGCGCCAAACTGAGCTTAGGTATGTGAGAATTACTTATATTACAAACGTAACATTTCAATTTATTTAAAAATTCTTGAAGAAAACAGACACCTTCTACTTAATCCTAACAGTCATGAGTACTTACAGGACACAAATTTAACGTAGAATAGGACTATGTTATACCAATTAACTTGATTTAAAAATAGAGTAATTTGTGTTTACAATTATAGCCACTAATATCACATTCATCACAGAAAATCTTACAATTCAGATAAAAGATAAGCCATCAAACAACAAAAGCTATATTAAATATTGGAACCAGGCTTAAAAGATAAATAAGACATAACTACTGTCTTGAAGAAGTTGAATATTAACAAAAATTTTAAACTTCAATAATTATAGACTGTCTCTTTAATAAAAGATTTGAGGCATAGATACCTGATTTTTAGAACTGTTTATCAAGGAAAAGCAGATGTATCATATTCACGTATGTTAATGGAAGATGCTGCCCAGGCACCAGTAACCGGCACTAGTAACCCAGATACTTCTGATGAATGGATGAGTGGGCAAATGAAAAATACTCAGCAAAGTGCCTCAAAAACTAGACAAAACAGAAAAGAACCAAGCACCCAGGTAATCTAAAAACACAGTCAACTGATGACTCTATCAGAGCTTAAGAAAATCCTCAATAGCATTAATCTGTCTTTTGGGCAATTAGATAAACTCTCCTCTAAGTCTCAACGGATTCATCTGAAAAATGGGCATGACAAAGTTTCCCTCTCTTATCTCTCAGAGAACTAAATGGGTATGACAAATAAAAACATGTTGGAAATTATTATTAACATCTGAAACAATATGTCAATGTCACTTCCATTCTTCCCCCATAATTTTGTAAGCATTAAAAATATTCCAGCACATTAAAATGTTCTCATCCTTTATGGGACCACATCTGATGATAACCATAATTTAATTGACTAGAAACAGCCAAGGGTGATATTTTCAAATTTTATTGAAAGTGATATTTGCTTGCAAATTAGTGATAAAATTCATATTGCTTTAGGCTTTCAGTCTACAATGTTGTGCTTATTCTCACGGCTGATTTAAGGTCAATGATAGGAAATATCATGAAGAATACTTAACATATTCTCCAGCACTTACACACAAGGCTGTGGTCTGTAGCATAAACCTAGGGAGCGGATTATCGACATCACATTTAGCATTTCAGGTACATTTAAGTTTATACTGTGATTTTGTGAATATACGTAGGACACTTGAAATTGAGTAATAATCCATATTTACTCCAATAGTTCAAGGTAATAAATATCTCCAGTGTATCTTTGGCCATGTGTATTTACCCAATATCTTTCCTAAAAGGACCAAAAATATGGTTACTTAATTAATTATATTTATATCAAAGTAATGTTTCTAAAATGCTTGAATATTTTATACTGTTCTAATACATGCTGTATTGTAAAATTTAAGCTCTTCAAAGTGGGTAATAATGTCTTATGTATCCCTATGACATCATATCACTTCCCATGATGCTTATGGGTACCCAATAAAAATGTTTGTTGAATAAATTTACCTTATTTTCAAATTTTAATAAACATTAACAAACTATTACATATATAAAGTATTAGTTTACTTCCCTGTGGGAAATACGAGCAAGCTTCTGAGATTTTATGATAAAATTTCTGAATTAATTACTATTCCTTTTCAAAATTTCTACTGTGTAATGACCCATTTGTGGAATTATTACTCTTAAAATACCGTATCTAAAATAAGCTAAATATATTTAAAATTTCACGTTCCAAGCACAGTTTTAAAGAGCTTTAACTTGTTTTCAGCATTCCAATGCTCACCAAGACCCTATGAGAGGCACTATTTTCATTTTTCAGGTGAAAAAACTGAAACACAGAGATTAAGTACTTTTTCATATTGCAGAGCTAGTAAATACCAGGGTGAGATTTGAATCCAGCTATGGCTCAGAGTTCACGCTCTTAACCTCCATGCTACATGCAGTCTCTCTTCCAAACCTTTTCTCTTTATCTAATTTGTTTAATTTTCATACTTTAAGATTAGCTAGCATAAGCTTCAAATCCAAGTGTATAATTAAGATGTTTGCTAATTACACAGGAACACTGTTGGCTGAAGATACTTAAGGAACATGTTTCTATTATCCAAAAGCATCATTGAGCATACATTTGGGAACTTAACCACTGTTTAGCACCTTACTAAATCAATATTGACTTAATGGCCATTGTGCTTTGTGATCTCATGTTCCTAGGTGGCCAGACACAAACACCATTTTCTCCATTGCCAGCAACAGTAGCTGTGTGTGTGTCTGTGTGTGTGCACGTGCAGTATACATTAATGTGACTGTAAATGTTTCCCAGTCCCAATTAAACTCACCTAAAAGAGGAGTTTCACTTGTTCTACCTGGATGTTATAATAACTAGTACGTGCTTAGTTGCTGCCCTCAGGTGCCTAGTCCTTAATTACTAGTAACATTTTGGCAGCCTGTCTTTCCTGGCACTGCTGGGAGACAACTCCTTAGATTCTCGTGAATTGTTCCCTGAGGAACTAGCATTGGGGAGGCCCTGCTTCCTATCCTGACCAACCTGCAAAAGAGCAGGCAGAGCACATCTTGGTGGGACTCTATTAAAACTGAAAGATTTCTAATGAGATCTCAACATTCACAAGAGCTTTGAAACATGACATGGCAAGACTTCCTTTTTTGCTTTGCTCCACCTCCTGAGGCTGGTATGACCTGCTACATACCCTTTTGATAAGCCACCATTGTGGCCAAATGATGGCTGGCTAGGACTTTCACCATGTAAAGATTCTTTAGTCTTAGAAATGGTCATCAGGACAACTTTCTCCCTCTGGAGTATAGTAAAAGAGTGATATATAGTAGAATATGGAATTTTGTTCAATTACAGTATTTCATTAGAAAAAAATAAAGTGAGAATTCTGTCATTGCAGAAATACTTCATGCCATGTCTCGAAATTTTAGGTCTTGGCAATAAACATTAGAGAGGCTACATTGAGGTTATATTAAAATATGTATTTTTCTGTTCATAGGCCAAATGTAATTACTGCCCACGAAACAGTAACAGCATTCTCCCCCTTTGCCCCCACCACCCACTATCCTCTTTAACAGACCATTTCTCCCATCACCCTCATACATGGGGGCACGAATTTCAGCCCAATAACCCTAATTGTGCTTTCCTGTCTTCCTTATCTCTTTATCTGCATGACTTCTCTTTGCTTTTCTACTGCCAGAGGAGGAGTACTCTCAAAGATAGGGGGCAACTAAGTAATCTGGCCATGAAACCAAAGGAAGCAATGTCATCCTTCTACAGGCTTAACAGCTAATGTGCACTAATAGGGAAAAGATCATCTAAGTCAATCCCAATGCAATAAACACCAGCAGAACTGGGTCCTAGGGCAATAAAAAAACTTGTCAGTTGATTATAAGGAAGTAGCATTTCAATTGTTTATAAATACTCTTAGAGTGGTTAAGAAAGTTGAATACAAGTTGTTTTTTTAAAAGTGTCTCCAAATATTCTCAGACTAATCTATATAATTTAACAAGTTAACATACATTATTGATTTTGTTGACATAGGAAACATGCACAGACATAGAAAACATGAGGCAAACACAAACTCAACCTTTGATCACTTTAAAGGATATTCCAAATGAGTGGGTATCCATATATTACATTTTTTTTTTTTTTTGAGATGGAGTCTCACTCTGTTGCCCAGGCTGGAGTGCAGTGGCACTGTATTGGTTCACTGCAACCTCTGTCTCCTGGGTTCAAGCAATTCTCCTGCCTCAGCCTCCCGAGTAGATGGGATTACAGGTGCCTACCACCACACCTGGCTAATTTTTTTATGTTTTTAGTAGAGACAGGGTTTTACCATGTTTGGCCAGGTTGGTCTCAAACTCCTGACCTCAGGTGATCAGCCCACCTCAATCTCATATATAACATTTTAATGTGTGTGTAAAGCTATCCACAGATATGTGCATCTGTATCTATAATAAATATAACTTTGTTGCAATTGTTATATAATAAGTTTATTACTTAGCAAATAACTAATATCCACCCATTGTATAAGAAGTAACCAGTTTGTGAGCAATGTAATGCTGACTAACAAGATCTGAGCCCTGATAAGAGATTACAATCTTAGGGAAGTTGAATAGATACATAATAAAGTAATTAGGTTTATAAAACTGGCTATGATAAGTTTTGGGTCATTGGCATTTACAATATATTTGGAGAGAAAGACAATGGCAGAGAGAAGTTGTTTTCTCTCTATAGGGGGAGAAACTATAGGGAGCTCACACTATCCTGTCCCCTCTGTAGTAATTTCCACCAAGCCATGGTTTGCTTTTGGTGTGAGGCAGATTACACTGAAGGTCTATGAGGACCACGACATTTTGCTGTATGGGGATCCACCTGGAGTCAAGTGCCATTGATCCACCTAAGAGGATAATCCCTTAGGTCAGAAGTCAGAACTGGGCAGAGGGGCTCAAGGGAATCTGAGGGAGTCAGAATAGGGGTTCTATGATTTTACCGAGACAATAACAAGTTTCTGGAAGATGATTTCCCATGACAGAAATATGATACCCTCCCCACTGGAGACAGACAGGAAGTCAGATAGGGACAAAGCTGGGAAGATGTTTCCAAGGTTCTCCTGGGCTAGACAGATGGTGACCATGATTACTTTTATGGCATTTGTAATTTCTGTAGCTATATTCTTTTTGCTCCTCTAATATGTACATTTTTCATCCCCCCTCCCCTTCTTAATGCCAATCAAACTCAGGAATGTGTGCACACAGAAGGGGTTTTCAGGGTGAGACAACACGTCGAGGTCTGGCCAGGCTGGGGACCTCATTAGATCAAAGAAGAACCTCAGGGGGAGAGGAAACTCAGAACATCAGAGAAATAGCTTCTGGTAATCATCTCTGGGCAATGGAGAAAGCTTCTGAAGCTTTCTTGTGCTCAAGGCCTGACTGGTTTTGAATGAAAACAAGACAGACCACCGCTGGACTGTGTGGCATGGGGCTGAGGCTGCCCTATAATTCTGAAGTGCCCTCCGGCACCTCTTAGGAAGAACTGCAGCAGTGGTGAGGCAGAGAGGTGGCTGGTGCCTCCCTGCCAGGGTGGATTGATTACGCATGACAACTTCTACTTGGGCCCTGTCACTGTTGTGCTGATATAGACCTTGAGGAGTATCAGAAGGGAGTAACAAAATGACAAATCCTCTACCCGCAAAGCTCTGAACAAAACATGCTTCTGAAAGAAAAAAACGTGGAAAAGACTGAGGTTGACTTATTCCAGAGTAGAGGATGAGGTCTATGAGAAGCCCAATGACAGTTTCAAAAACTTAAAGAGACATTGGCTAAATCATGGGGAGCATCTACTTTCTATTTCCACTGAGGTCAAGATAAGATATGAAGGGTTTAAAGGGCAGAAGAAGGGATTTAGATTAGACATTAGGAGAATTTCCTCCCAGCATTCTGGAATGTGTTACAGAGAAAGCTTGGAATGTACTACTAGCAAGAACATGTACTATTCTTTTCTAAAAATTCTAAGATAATAGGTAGATAGGCATCCTGCTTGTCTGAGGGCAGTTCTGCCCTAAGGTAGAAGAAAGTGATTAAATGAGTTATTGAGATCTGGTGGCCCTACAATGCAAGTAAGTAAGACTCTCTGATGTACATTCCAGACTTACATTTGCCTGAAAGAAATCTCTCTGGTTCATACTTTTCTGAAAAACAGAAATAAATCCCTTATACTTATATGTGTGGTAAAAGATAATTTCAGAAATATGTTTCCAAAATATGCACAAAGGGCAGAGACTGTGATCTCAGAATGCCTGCTTGAGAGAATGTCCAGCACCATGGGAAAAAACCAAACACCTAACGTCCTCTGTGCTCTCTTCTTCGCTCTATCCCACCCCCACCCTCCTTTTAAAAAAAGTAGTTTTGGTCGGGTGCAGTGGTTCATGCCCGTAATCCCAGCACTTTGGGAGGCCGAGGCAGGCAGATCAGGAGGTCAGGAGATCAAGACCATCCTGGCTAACACGGTGAAACCTCGTCTCTACTAAAAATACAAAAAATTAGCTGGGCCTGGTGGCGGGCACCTGTAGTCCCAGCTACTCGGGAGGCTGAGGCAGGAGAATGGCATGAACCTGGGAGGTGGAGTTTGCAGTGAGCCAAGATCACGCCACTGCACTCCAGCCTGGCGACAGAGCAAGACTCCATCTCCAAAAAAAAAAAAAAAAAAAAAGAAAAGAAAAAAAGGACTTTCACCATTATACAGCAAGTTGTTTACTCAGTCCTATATGTAAAACACACTCTTTGGTTTCTTGTAATCTTGAGATTACATTATTTTATTAGTGGTGAAAATAGTAAAGAGCTATCATTAATCAATAATTTGTATGTCAAGAACTAAGATAACAGCTTTTAGAAATATCCCATTCAATGTCTTCATAAGCACACTATGGGGTAGGTACTGTGTTATCACCGTGCACAGAGGGGTAAAGTGACGTATGCAAAAATTGTAAGTAGCATTAGAGGGAAGTGACTTATTGTAATGACATGAAACACTACAATAGAGAAATCCCATTACATTTGCAGACAACATCTAATGACACCTAATCAGAAGGTCAAAGGGGGTGAGAAGAGGATCGACAGCTAAAATGACTTTTCTAAATTATCTCTAAGGTCACCACTGGATCACCTCTGTTTACAGAGATTAGTCTTTTAAATAGGAGGCTTGTAACAACCTGTGCCAATACACAAGAGGTTTTCACTTCTAACTCCCTGGGCAGCACAGTCAACTTCTTCACACTGGAAGGCTATTTTACTGTTACACACAGCTCAGGCTTTTTGCTTTTGCTCCCTGTTATGACACCTTGATTCTAATGGAGGAGAATTTAACAATGCAGAAATCAATCTAGTCGGTATAAAAAATAGAACTTACTAAGGAAAGAACCTACTACTTCTTTTATTAAAAATAAAGTTCCTGAGCTCCGCTGCAACTAGTAAGTTCTTCAGACAAATATATCATTATTTAGATGTAAATATCTAAATCAAATTTATATTCTTTAGAAAATAGAGTATCTGCTTTGTAAATTCCTATTCTTTGAGGATAACTATGCTGAAGATTGATGCATGTACATGTGTAAAACAAACAAGCAAAAAAGAAAACCTCTAAGTAGTTTTATAGTACATTTAAAATAAGAAAAATAGCACTATGATAGCTGTAGTCCCACAGCAAATGGCCCCTCCTTCAGTTAAAAAGTTAATTCTTTAACAGCTTCACGGGCTGCCTTCTTGGCATATGTTTCAGCTGAGAATTTATTACATGAAACACGATCTCATTGAGCATGCAAGGTAAATAGACTCATTAAGAATGTTTTATGAAGAAACATTACTGTTCTAACAAGGTCACAGGGGTGAATAAGGTACGAGAAAGAGGCAAAAGGCAGTGACCTGGAAATGGACTACAGCACTCAGCTTAGTTTACTAGGCCTTCCCAAGTTCTAGCATGATCTTCACTAGACTTGGGCTGAAAATAACTAGTTAAATGCTGGAATCCACAGTGGTAGAAAAGTCCCAGGAAGAGCCCTGCGCATACCTCCTCAAACTGTCAAGTCAACTCAAGCAGGGTCCATATTAAGCAAATATGATATACAAAAATAAGAGCTTACCAAACAGATAGATGAGGGGAATAGTTACAAAAAGTAATAGTTTTACAAAACAAAAATTTAAGCGAAAGATTCCTTTAATAAGCACTTAAAGAATATTTAAACTATAATACACGTACATTTGTTTGCACATTACTTTTTAGGGCTGTTTAAATTATTCTGTTCTTCCTCTAAACATTTGTTGCTACTTTAGTGCAGTGGTTTCCACATCTTGGTCCCTTGATTATACCCAGTGACTTGGAAGTACCCAAGACTTCTAAGACAGCTAAGGAAGTTGCCTAAATGTAATTTCAGAATTTTTTAATGATTATTTTGTGTACTAAGAAATAAAAATTCTTAATGAGGAATAAAAAAATATACACACCAGGAGAGCAGTTTTGTCTCCAATATTAATTTTCTTCAAAATATTTCTTCCCTCTTAGTTCAACAGTCTTTCTGTGAAATAAATTACTTATGGCTACATCATTACAATTTTAACTATTTCTTAAAGAACTATTACTTAACAACATATATTATCAAAAACCACCCTAATTATAATCAAATCATAAGTAATCCTTTATATTATTTATATGAAAAGAAAACTGAGTTTTACTCAAGAATACTAATGCTGCGATTATAACTGAATCATTAAAAGCTATAAAATTGCTTAGTAAGAAAAGAACTGATGAGTCAGATAACCAAACAAAATAATAATCCTGTGAATTGATACAAAAATATTTTTCACAATTGCTTTACCAGTCTGTATTTCTGAGTTACTCTCTGTAATACAGTAATACAGTATTTCTGTATTACTATCACTCTATTATTAAGAACATTTTACAAACGCAAGACAAAAGAAGCTAAGCAGAATTTTTAAACAATCTTCAAGTCAGAAACTAGTACTACTATAAAAAAGGATAAGCATATCAAAATTAGTCTAAATTAAGAATCAATAGTAGCCAATGATGCATGTATTTCAAAAAAAGTTATTTTTCTAGGCTGGGATCTCTTCAGGATACAGACTGAATTGGTCTGCAAACTCCCAGATAAAGCAGAGCCAAACAAAATGGCCTTTTTTGAAGAAGTATTGTCTTGCAGTTGCTTCTCCTGTTTGGATTCCAGCTTGTCTCTGCACACAGGGTTGGTATTGCAGCATCCTGAGGCACTTTGATGATGTCTTGTGCTGTCAGGTCTCAGGGCACTGCCGAGGACCTGGTGGTGAGCAGGGCCACGCCAGAGTGGCCAGAATGGGGGCAGACACACAGGCTTGCCCTGCCCTGCCCAGCTTTGTTTACAAGATTAACTTCTATTTTTTCATTTGGTATTCTGCCACAGTGTAAATTCCAGAGCTTTGGTGACTCTCTCAAAATCTAATTCTGCACAGCAAGCTGAATAAATGCCTCTTTAAAAGAATGTGCTTCCCATTTTAGTTTCAAAAGTATTCTTCGTATTTCTATCATTTAGTCATACCCTACCATCCTAAAGGAAAACGGTCCAAGAGAGAATTTAAGAAAGTTCTTAATACATAAGATACCAGCTCACTGAAAATAAGCTTTTAGGGACAGTTTAACATTAAAGTTTTTTTTTTATTTTTAGTGATTCCTTATAATCTGTATTTTCCATTCATATGAGATTGAACCATAGACTTGGATAGAAACAGTCAGCCGTTATCCATCAAAGCTGTGAAGGACCCGTCCTGGGAGGACTTCTGGAAATTTTAATGTGGGTAGTTCAGGAAGGGCAGCTGGGACATATCTGAAAGTTTTTTGGTGGGGAGATTTGGGGCTGTAATTCACATTTAAATCGCTATTAATTTTTAAAGTAACATCACATCGATAGTCCAGAAATTAAACAAAACAGTTTTCGTTTCTTCTCTCAAGTTGTTTACCACTTACTTGTTACTATTCTGCTTATGTTCTAATGGTAGGTTTCCCTTCATTTAAAACAAAGTCTGCTGGGTGTGGTGATTTTCACACTTATATTCCTAGGCCCAAAGAATGATGGATCTTCAATGAATGATTTCACTGATGGCTTTGTTAGTGTAAGGACAAGCCTCTCCTGGTGTCACAAGGTGGTCACGGCTGTCACTCCAGTGAAGCTCTTGACTAGGATCGGCTCTTCACTGCTGACTTGGAATAAGGCCAACCTCGTGCTATGATTTTAAAATGGGTGATGTGGTTCTAACTCACGTACTATGTAAAACTCTATTCTTAACCCTCATAATAATTTCAACCCCCAAATGTAAATGGGACTAACAAAAGTCTATATAACCTTCCCTTTAGAGCATTTTTATCCTTTAGCAATTTTTTTCGGACCCACAGTTAAGATTAGACATTCTCTTTTATATTCAGATATTCTCCCTTTATAGATATGATCATAGAGGATAAAAATCATAAGGCCATGAATGCCCAACATGATATGCTCTATACTCGTTTGTTCAGTTTCTGAAGTATTATGCTTAGAACTTATCTAAGTATTTTATTGCATGACACACAGTAGGCACTAAATAAGTGCTTACTGAACAAAGGGAAAGAAAGAGCAAATAAACAAATAAATGAATGCTTTGCTGACCCTCTAAACCAGGTTACATTTCTTGATATGATAACCACAGCCACCATTTTGGAAAGAGAGGATGTTAGGTTTCACCCCAGACCCCAATGAACTATGCTAGTAGTCTACCTAGAAAACAATTCCAGGCAAGGCTCAACCCAGCATTACGCTAATAACAAAAGTAGGTCAAGCAACCTCCAAGAAGCAAAGCCAACTACAGGAGCAGAGGATCTGACAGTCCTGTGGCCAGGGAGACCAAATGTTGTTTTCTCTGGCTGGGCAGCAAACAAGCAGGCAATCCTACCACTTCCAACCTTGAGCGAGTCTAAAGAGAGAGGAAACAGGGAGAAGCCAAAAAGAAAAGAGGCCTTTAGCTTCACAGAACCATACTCCAGAAACAGACTCCAGGGAAAGAGGCAGTCTATACACTTAATCTTAGGGCCCAATAAACATCATTAAATGAGCCACGCAGCATGGGTTCCTTTTTGTGGGTGGAATGATGGAAAGTGTCTTTGACCTTGACTCTCCCTTCCTTATGGAAAGGGAAGTGATGCAGAGAAAGACTAATTTCTCCCTGCCCCAAATGCTCATCATCAAGTCAAGGTTTTAGTACACAAATTGTGAGCACACCAAGAGAATGAGAGCCTTCTAGACCCAGAAAGGACCTCATAAAACACACAGTTTAATCTATTTTAAATGAGAGGAAATAAAGTTCCAGAAAGATGAACTGGCTTGCCAGGGTTCCAGCTGAAAGAGGTAGCATGTACACAGAGACCCACCATTTCAAGTTTAGCAGCCTGTTAGCAGTGTCAGTATCAGAACTGTTATGTAGAAGGGACTTAGAGAAATGTGGGAAAACACATTTGCTTCATAAGACATTTATTGATATTTATTTAGGATAGGTTGGAAGGCATTTGGTGAAAATTATGAGGGGAAGGCCAAAAACCTCTCCCAAGGCCATCCAACAGCCATTGTAATATCTGTTTAATTTGGCATAAACACAAAACTATCCAAATGGAATTTCAGCTTTTTACAAAATAGTTTCTCCAGAATTACTGTGAGAAGCTACAAAGTTGGATGACAAAGTTATCCATGACTCTTGGTGGCCAGCTTGTTAGCAGATAGCCAGTGAGTTGTCTTACCTGTGTGGGATGTGCCTATGTTTGGAATGTGCTTATGTTTGGTAATCACATACCAACACTATGCCTTCATAAAGCACCCAGTAATTACCATGCACTACTCTAACTGTAAATTTCAAGGAGACACTAAAGAACTGTTGTAGACCTGACTATCAAAGCCCTGTGAATTGAAATCAATATACGATAACATGTGAGTGTTAGATACAAGTTGAAGCCCCTGAAGGCAGGTCACTACGGTGGCATAAAATCAGTTTTTCTAAATACCAAGCAGCATTTGGATGAATAGATCTATGATGACCATATTGCCCTCACTGTACACGGCCTAAACTCATCTCTCTGGAAAGTTAGTCTTTCATAACATTAACATCAGTTTGGTTAAGACATCACTTACATAAATTATTCTCAATATTATCAGCTGTTATAGTCCACACTTTTTTTTTTTCCACTTGGTTCCTATGCTTAAAAAGCTAAACAAAATTTTAATCTTGTATTTGCAGGGAGCTTGTATCAACCAACTTCTGAGAAACACATATAATATATTACAAAAAAGACTGAGAAAAGAAATTAGAAATTTGGGAAACGAACCTGGTAAGATACACTATGTAGCTACTTCAACAACTCATAAGGATCAAATATGATTTATGATTACGTATATATAAAATCATATATATGAATATATATATATATATTCATCTCTTTATCCTCAACTATGCTTTAATTTACTTACTTCCCAAAGTATAAATAACTACTAGAAGCTATGGATATTTTAAGGGCTTAATAAAAGTAATGGGATATAACTGAGAAGTTCAAATGACAAAAGATCTAAACAAAGATGAAACACATAAAGCCAAAGACTGAAAACAGAGATGGTCATACTGCTTCTCAAACTCTGGTCAATGGGTGAGCTTCCTTATGATCACCTCAGGGCTTACTCAAGATGCAGAATCTTGGGCTGCCCAAAGTACACATGGCAGAGTATCTACCAGTGGAGGTTGGGAGTCTTCATTTTTAACAAACTTCCCATGTGATTTTTCCTGCACATTGGAATTGAGAACTATCAACCGAAAGGTTCTGAATGAGATTACAGAAAACAGGAGAAACAGAGAAACTGAGAAAAGATGGTTTGTTAACAGGAAGGAAGAGAGGGAGGGAGAGAAAGAAAGACAGGTATTAAAAATTTGGTCTACACCACGGTTTCTCAACTTTATTGACATTTTGGGGTGGATAATTCTTTGTGCAGAAACGGTCCTGTGCATTGCACAGTGTTAGCAGCATTCCTGGCCCTCTACCCGAAAGATGCCAATAGCAATCCCCCAACCTCCAATTGTGACGATAAAAAATATTTCCAGAATTTGCCAAATGTCCCTTCCAGGGATAAAACCACCCCTGGTTGAGATTCACTGTTCTATACTAAGGAAGTTGTTAAAGCAAGAACAGTGAACTAGAAAGATCATGAAATCTCTTGGGTATATAAAAAATGGTCAAATGAAAACTGAAATAAGAAGCGTGCTAATTCATTATGCTCCTAAAGTTAGTTTCCTTAATAGCAGAAGTCATAAACTGGAAAGTGAACTCAGCGTAATAAAAAAATTCATTTTCATCTTTCAACATTTAGCATATTTCACACAAACATTTGCACTTCTGACACTGCTTGAAAAAAATTTTTTTTGAATCTGGCAATACCTCCAACAAATAGCTAGACCTGAAACTGGCCAGTCCCTTTGGCATGGCAACAAACAGCTCGACCTGGACTGGCCACTGCCCTTCGATGGAGCGTTCACTTCCTACCCCCATGCTTTATAGCTGGGTGGATTCTATTAAAAAATTCCATAAATATGTAATGGGTGTTGTAAGATATTGGAATATGTTTTAAATATATTTATTTAAAACTTACATTTAGTTTCCTAGATGCCAAAGTCTTAGTAGTAGGACCACACTTTTAAACTACAAACATAATTTACAAGCAACACAAGCACAGGTACACAGTCCACTAGAGAAATACTCAAAGTTTAGTGTAATCATAATATCAGGTTTATTATCACAAGACATGGCCAAGTAACCTGCCACACCCAAAGGGCATATGTACTGACTGACAAGCACATATCCTGGATGTTATTACACTCATAAAAAAATGAGTAATGACTGGTTGATCTCAACACTCACATTCACATCAAAATTCAAGCTGGGTTTCTACAACACGCTTCCTTACTAGCCATCCATTCAAAAGAATATTTGTTCCTGTGATAGAACAGGGCTTCCCCTAAATGCACACTTCCTTCAGCTGTGTTGCTGCTACTGGTCCCCAGGGTCAACTTCCTGCTGACACCACCTGGAGGTAAAAAGGTCCACACCCCTAGGTTTACAGTCTATGTCTCATCTTTGAAAGTTGCACCTCTTTCCCTATCCCATGCCAATTTAAGTGTACAATTAAACATGATTGCAATGTGAAGGAATTTCCAGGTATGAGCTCTACAGAGTTACTTCAATTACGAGTGCAGCTTCACACTCCTCAGTTATCTAGGCACACATTTTTCTCAGGGATGAATGCCTTATAGCAGTGGTTCCCAACCTTTTGGGCACCAGGGACTGGTTTTATGGAAGACATTTTTTCCTTGGACAGCAATGGGAAGGATGGTTTGGGATGAAACTGTTCCACCTCAGATCATCAGGCATTAGATTCTGATAAGGAACGCGCAACCCAGGTACCTCGAATGTGCAGTTCACAATAGGGTTCATGCTCCTATGAGAATCTAATGCAGCTGCTGATCTGATAGAAGGCGGAGCTCGCCTATCACTCACCTCCTGCTGTGTGGTCCAGTTCCTAACAGGCCATGGACCCAGTATTGCTGCCTTATAGGTCCAGCCTGATAATGCTCTCTTTTTTCAGCTGGAAGGCTTCTCTATTTCCCAGAAGTGGAGCTGCACTACTGTCTTTGTGTTCATGGTCTTAAACATAGCACTGCTTATTTCCACTCTACTCAAGTGGCCACCCAGGCAAGGGATTAGGCTTCCTGTCAATCTTAAAGTTCCTGGGAAGACAGGTGCTCCTCCCACCTGAAATCAGTACAGATCCCTGACTCTGACCTTGGATTACATGTATTCTAGAAACTGTGGATTCCAATAATTTAGTTGGTAATCCCTGGGGGTTTACTCCACTAAGCTCCTCAACTAAACCTTTCACCTTAACCTACACATCTTGGGTTTGCTTCACTCTTGGTTTTCTTTTATTTCTATTACCTCTTATTCTTTGCTTTTTTACATTTGTTTTGGGGGCTCATTTCTCCATCCTTTACTCTAGGTCAACTCATCCTAATTTTCTTTTACCTTAAACCTAATGAGGTTCAAAGTTCACTACAAACCATCAAACCAGGATTGAAATTCCTACCTTAACAGCAGCAACAGCTATTCCAACACCCCATTTTCTTCCACCCCGGTGACAAAAATTTCAGTTAAGTAAGCATAATCAAGAAGTTCAAACAGTACTTAGAATTCCTTGCCAAGAACTGAAGAGATATAAGCCTTTCCTGCAGTATATTATCATTTAAGAAATTGCCAAATTATGCTATATAAGTCAACAATAAGGATCAATTTGGAAACTGCACTGTCCTGGTGCAGGGATGGAAAACATATTACACTAAAACTTTGTTAAAATACCATCGTTGGACTCTGTTACAGGACTAATTTTATAATGAAATCTTTTGTGTCTTTAATAACTGCAGAGCCAAACCTTGTCATGATTATTATTTTTTGGCCAAACAGGCAAGGTTTAATGGCATGTTTATTTATTCATTTATTCATTCATTCATTCATTCAATAAGCATCTACTGTGCTAAGTGCTCTGAAGAGAAAGACAAAAGGACAACTCTGTTCTTGTAAGTTCAGACTATCTGGCAAGAAATAACCTATAAACAAATAATTATAATAAAAATGTGATGAGTGCTATAAAAAAGGCTCTGGAATCACAGAGAAGGTACTAATCAACTCCATCTAAGGAAGTCATTAAAAGCTTTATAGGAAAAGTCTTAATAAATTATAAACATATATAACATTGTAAAACTGTTTAAAAGGGAATGAAAGCTTTCCCCATTGTGTAAAGGTTGATCTCTGAGGAGTGCACTTAACCTGGAAGTGATGAGTTGGTTACAGAGATTTATTAGCACAGGGGAGGAACACGTAGGGGCCATTTCGGAACTGTGTTGACAAAGGCACAAACTAGCAAGAATACAGAGAGACTTCTTGGAAGAGAGGGATGGTGTCAGGGAGTAAGGACAGAGAGCGGAATGAGGTGGGTGACAGAGTGGCAACATGTTTTTGTTGGACATAGGTCATTACATAGTATGGTGGGAAGAATAACGAAGACTTCACCTCCCAACCCCTGGGATCTCTCAATGTGTCACCTTACATGCCAAAAGGAACTCTGAATATTAAACCAAGGATTTGAAGATAGGGAAGTTATCCTGAATTGTCTGGGTGTGTGCCATACCAATAAGGATCCTTACTGGGGAAAGATGGAGGCAGGACCAGGAGAAAGGAGATGTGATGATGGAAACAGGGGTGTAAGTGATGCCTTTAATCTGGCTTTGAACATAGAAGGGGCCATGAGCCAAAGAATGTGGGCAGCCTCTAGATATTGGAAAGGGTAAGCAAATGAATTCTCCCACAGAGCCTCCTCTAAGGAACATAGTCTGTTGACACATTGAGTTTAGCCCAGCCTGACTCATTTTGGACGTCTGACCTGCAGAACTGTGAGATGATAAACTTGTGTTGTTTTAAGCCAATAAGCTTATGGTAAATTTGTTACAGCAGCAATAGGAAACTAATTCCCACAGGAATCCAGGGGGCTTCCTTCTTGGTCCTCCTAAGTATCTGGCACAAATGAGAGGCCCTTGTTGTAGCTGACAAAGAGGGCCCTTTTACTCAAACCAGCAGTGCTGACACAGCAGAAACTGCTCCAGCACTGAAGCAGAAGGAGCATAGGCGGGAGGAGCCCCTGACTGTGTGGAGACGGCCGGGGAGGCAGGTAGTAGGATTCCTAGCACAAGAAGATTCATGGGAGTGGCTCAGAACCTTTCGAGGGGTGAGGGAGAAGGCAGAGACAAAAGGGTGTGTGTGTATGTGTTGAAAACAGACTAGCATTGTGTTCACTGCTTTATGTTCAGTCATAGATTCCCATTTGTTTTGAATTTCAAGCAACCTAAGGGAAGCTTCAGATTTTGTTTATTAAAAAAATAAGTCAAATGATTTGACAAAAACTGAGCTACTGGATATGAAAGCCTGCCTGGGAATGGGACAGTTCGTGAGTCTCAGAGTAAACAAAGCAAATAAAGTAAACCCTTTTAAAATTTCTCCTTTGCTCTGGATCTGTTTTTCAACTCCAGAGTATTTTAATCGAATCTCTTATATAATACTCAGAAGTCAGATAAGGACTTTTCTTCACCCATAAAACACCTGGAAAACCAACAATAGCGTCACCGGTGGCTCAGGTATTATCTAAAAAAGTTCAATGGCATGACCCAAATCACCTCTATGGAGTGACAACGAAGTGGTTCCAGAGGGTATTTCCTCTGAAGAACAAACAGAATGGAGAACACATCTACTCGGGGGTCTGAAGACACCAGCCATGCACAGACATTTCTGTCTGACTGTACTGACGAACAGCATGAGCAAAGGCAACCATGGCGGGAGCCTGGGGATGGAGCATGTGGGGGGCAGGGTATCTCCCCAGGGGGTATAAATATCTACATGTGTCCATGGTGTGAGGTGGGGCAGATGAGTGGAAGTGAAGTAGCAATTAGGGTAGCATCTCCAGGTTGGTTTCCTCTTTCTTAATGAATCACAAGCCATGCCGGGGTCCCTCCTTCTCCTCCTCGGTTTTCATCCTAAGACTGTTTCCCACTCTTGACTTCCCAATACCAGGAAGTAGGGTCACTGTTTGAGTGCTTGTCCTCTCCAATGATATCGGACCTACCTTAATCTTCACGTTTTAAATGCTCTTGTCCAAATGTCTGTAGCACTTAAATGTACAGCTAATCAAATCTATTTAAAAGTTATTAGTGAGATACAAAACTGGTAAAGTCAGTAGACTACAAAACTGGCAAAGTCAGAAGTCCCTTTGTAAGGCTATGTTAGGGTTGGCATGGAAAATGCAAATACATTAACTTGAAACATCGTATTCAGGGACTTCTCCCAATGAAGAAATAGTTACAGAATGCTGATCACTGATTTCCTTAAAAAAGATAAAATTACACTAAATCAAAAAACAAAATACACACAAAAAAACAGCTAGAGGCCTGTTAAAAAAATCAGTGAAAGGACCTTCTTATCCTAAGAAGAATGCTGCCAATGTCAGCAACCCTTGGAGCAGTGGTTCCTAGCCCTGGTGAACTGATGCACAACAGAGGTCTAGAAAAGGAAGGATGTCCGTGCTCCATTCAGATTTACTGTGCGAGAATCTCTAGGAGCAAGGGCATGGGTGAGTACGTTTAAAAGAAAGACTTGACAGATGATTCTGAGATGCAGTGAGAACTGTTCAACAGGATAGCTTATTTACAGCCTAGACGTCCCATCATTCCTCCACAAAAGCTTTTGAATTTGGCTTAAAATTTCTAATCTGACTCAACTTTATTTATCTAAAACTATGAGTATATATAGGATGGAAAAGTGTTTTTAATGCCATGAGATTTAAGACTTTTGCTTTAAAAAATATATATATTTATATGCATGCATTATATATCTAATTAACATATGAAAATGTTTCCAATATGTCTTTCATTTCTTATTTTCTATTTTCTACTGTAGTATATGTAAATAAAGATGAAACAGTTTGAATTTTACTTGTGAATAGTCTAATTTTGGAATTAAGAATGGCTTGATTTGAAGACTGCTAGAGTAAGAAAACTGAATTGAAAGAAATCTGTAAGAATTAAAAAAATTTTTTTTAGCCAGGCATGGGCCTATAGTCCCAGCTACTCAGGAGGCTGAGGCGGGAGGATCACTTGAGCCCAGGAGCTATGACTGCACTATTGCACTCCAGCCTAAGCGACATAGCAAGATTCCATCTCTAAAATAAACTAAAAATAAAAATTTTAAATTGTTCATGAAGCTTGCCTCCCAGTTTCTCTAGCAGTTGCTGACCATCAGTTGCAAAGAGTTTCTGGAGGGAAACAGTAATATGTCCAGGTGGTTCCAGAGCTGAAGGGAGATGAAAGAAAGTCAGCTGCTAGAAAGAGGTTACCCTAGTCTTAGCCTGCCTCCCAGGCATTTCCTAGTATCTTTCACAAGAGCTAGAAACCTTTACAGTAAAACTGGATTCATTTTTTAGTAAGAATTTGAGGGGCCGATTTTCATATTCTGAGTTCAGGGAGCAACTCTGTCTACTGTAGATGTTGAAATTGTAACTGAGGTGGTCTGTAGTTAGGAAGGTGAGTGGGCTTTCTGCAAGACTGCATGAGGCGGAGCTGCTCTTTCCAGACAGCACCCATGCACACATCAGTAGATAGCATAGGGCCATTTGAAGGGATGGATGTACAAAGGGAGCATCTGGGATGAACCCACCAATGCAGTGAGGGACAGTCACATGAAGCCATCCTGAGATGCCTCTACCTTTTCCCAGTAGATAGAAGCCAAGGAGTTGTGGATACCACTTTGAAGCAAAGAGAAAGAACTCTAGGCATTTGGGCCATTATTCACACTGAAGGCACTCTTCGAGTCTCTTTGCTAAATTTCCAGTGCTTATCAGATCTATAATAAATTTCTTCATTTTAA
Source organism: Rhinopithecus bieti (assembly GCF_001698545.2). Lineage (NCBI taxonomy): Eukaryota > Metazoa > Chordata > Mammalia > Primates > Cercopithecidae > Rhinopithecus > Rhinopithecus bieti. The sequence continues at coordinate 1,431,023 of NW_016814250.1, forward strand.
AGATTAGCTCCTAGAAAGAGCAAGGCCAGTGCCTACCTTCTTATTATCACAATCACATCATTGCATGGGATGCTTTGTAGGTCAGAGGCATGTGATGGGTTTTTGCTGAATAAATGAATGGATTCATCAGACACGCACTTTTAAATACTGTGATCCCCTATACATATTAATCTTAATATGAAAAATAATTATGTGATAACAATATACGCTTATTTTCATTCCCATTTAAAATATTTCACATTAGTATGCTGAAGGAAGAAGAAAAATTACATTTTGGAGTTTCTTATTTTCATGACCTACATCAGAAACTGCCTTTATATTGTTGTTAAGTATTCTTTTCAAAATAATGAAGCAGCACATTCTAATGAAGCCACTTTTATTAGCTCTACTAATTCAGCTTTTAAGAACCTCTCTGTCAAACTGTAAATCATTATTTTTTTAAGCAGCAAATGAACTGCTCAGCAAACACTTGACTCTTACTCCCCATCTTTATTCCAATTTATTACAAATAACTTTTACTCTTCTTTATTAATCACGGTAATGAGTATGCATTTTATAATTTGACAAATCAATAGTTTTAAAATATGTTAGAAATGGGTTAGCCTTTAAAGGTATGTTATCTGTCCAGAAAAATCATCATCTGAAAAGATACTAATGATATTAAATATCATACATTTACTACTAAGACTGAAGGACTGTTAGCTGAAGGAGAGTGAGCTGAATGGTTTTCGGTACATTCCAGAGTTGAGCACAGAAGACTTTATTGTAACATAAACAGCTTCTCCATCTTCACAATCACATAATTCAGTGTGAAAATGGGGAAAGTAGGATGTCTGTTCAGAAAGCCAACAATAATCAGATCATTAGTCACTGGATTTTCAGATAAAAAAAACATTAAGTTATATTCCTCAGTGGACACACCTAGTCACAGAAAGTAAGTGAATGCGATGTTTACAACTTTGAGAAAAGTCTAAGGCAGATGACACCGGTCAATTCTCAGAGAGCAGGCAGGTACTCTGCCTAGGATGGCTGATCATCCCTTTCTGAGATGACTGAGTATATTAACCTATGATGGTTGGTTGTAAGTGGTCTGTCCTCACTTCCCTAGTATCTCCATATCCCTCATCTCATCCCTGACCCCAGAACTCATCCTCAATCTTAGGGCCTGGGGTCAGTGCTGGCATTTAGGCACAGAGAACAATTTAGCTATAGAGGTAATGTTCTACAAGAGAATGTCCACCTTACACATTAAATTAGTAATTTTTTTATTAAAGCTTTGGAGATTTGCTTAATTTATGCTTTTCTGCCTTGCTTTGATTCGTGTGTTTTCAAAGTACCCATAGTAAAACGTTTTCGACTCCAAAATAAAGCCTTCAGGGCCAGGTGCAGTGGCTTACATCTGTAATCCCAGCACTTTGAGAGGCCAAGGCAGGCAGATCCCTTGAGGTCAAGAGTTAGACACCAGTCTGGCAAACATGGTGAAACCCTTATCTCTACTAAAAGTTGGCCATGTGTGGTGGTGCACGCCTGTAATCCCAGCTAGTTGGTAGGCTGAGCCATGAGAATCACTTGAACCCGGGAGGTGCAGGTTTCAGTGAGCTGAGAATGCGCCACCTCACTCCAGCCTGGGCAACAGAGTGAGACTCTGTCTTGAAAAAAAGCCTTCAGGAGTTCTGTTTCAAGAAGCATGAAGCTAATATTTCGCTTTGATCATCTGCTTATTGAAAACTGATTTTTTTTCACTTTTAAATGTATGGATAACATAAAATACATAAATAAAAATTAGGATATTGAAAATTTTGCCACAATTTCAAGGATGTTCTGCAATTAATAGAAGCCTGTAACTGTTATGGGTTTGTACTAGAGATGTGTTTATTATACTCTGATTGTTACAGTCACAGTTCCTTTCTGAAAAATGGGGTCAAAATGTTTCTCAAAAGGTTCTCCCACTTTCTACGACAGGGCCCTGTGATCTGACCACACCAGCCTGATTGAGGAAAGGGCAAGGGGTCAAAGACAGACATTGTCTGTATTCTCTCAGCCCAATGGGAAGCCCTGTTCTGGGTGCTGACTGACCAATTAATTTGGAACCTCCTCTTGGGAATTTTGAATGCAGGATACTCAGGTGTCAATGACACTGAGAGACAGGCAGAGAGAATATATTAAGTAGAAATCTGTACTGAAAACCATGAGGATGCAAAAGCAACATGTTAGGACGAAGAGAGGTAGAGTACAAACAGCAGAAAGAAGCAGGTAAAAAATAACAACAACAACAACAACAAAAAAAAAACAAAGAGAAAGTCCTAGAAATTGAAAGCCTCTTATATCCTAAGTGATAGTCCAGCAGTTCACACAGACTGTGCAAGTATTAATATTGTAATAAAACTCCATTATCTGCGGTGACCTGAAATAATGTAACAATGTGAGATGTCATGAACAGAAACCACAAAACGATTTTAACAGAGTTAACAGTTGTGTATTACAGAAAATATCAGTGAGTGTGTAAAACTGGGAGGCTGCTGGGGGTCCTGGCCCAAAGAGAACTGTGTATTGAGGATGTTGCTTGGAAAGAGAAAGAACAGTTCAGATTCTAGGTCTCTTGAGACCACCAAGGACAAACGACAAGATTTCCTACGCCTAAAAAGTCTGAAATGCTAAGCTCTCAGGCCCTTTAAGGAAGGCTAGAATGACAATCTACCAGGACAGACTGCAATGAAAAAGGTAAAGGAAAACTGAAAGCAAGAGGGTATCTGTATACCCACTTTTCCAACATCCCTGAATTTTATATTTAAAAGACATAAGAAAAGCAGACTCATTGGGTAAGCTCAGCAAGGCATGAGTGAGTTCATAAAATTACATATATTTCTGGGGAGGGATGAACACTGGCATTTAATGCCTGCACTGCTTCTGTTCTAAGATGTCATCATTGACAAAATAAGACACCAATTTAATGAGAGTTTTGAATGAAGCTAACAAAAATTAGATGTATATATTGATTGCAAATTGTAATTCCAAGAGTTAAAATTTAAAAGAAAAAAAAGTTTTAAAAAGAGATACAGCAAATCTTTTAAATCTATCTGCTTTAGAGCCAATCCTGAATTTCCTCCATGAAATTCTGCAGTGTAAAAACACTGTAATTCAACAGTTGTTTAATTCAACAGTTACCTTACTATGACAATTAATATGACTTAGCTTATATGTGAAGATGAAGATGCAAAAACCATACTTTTACTGACTTATAAAAATTTATTATTTCTTTCCCAACTTTACTGTTCAGAAGTCCCATTGAAATTCTTGTTGCCTATAAGCAAGGAGAATGGGAAAAAAAATTGAGGAATGGTATCTCTTTTATAAAACTCAATACAGTTGGGCTTTCTAAACTTCTACAACTACTGCATATCCTGCCTTGGGAGACCCTTTAAAGACATAAAAATTGTTTTCCTTATTGGATTTCAGATATTAAACCTATTCTCTCGCTGGCGTTGATCCTGTAATTTCTCTCACCAGACCTACACTGTGAGTTTTGCAGGTGACTATGCCAACTAGTTGTAGCAAGTTGCTGGCAGATAAAGCCAATTTTCTTCAAGTAAAAACCTCTCTCTCTGGGTTTGGTGTGTCAGTCACGATTCTTTAATTCTTTGGTCTCTGGGTCTTTTGTTTTCTGCCCACTTCTACATTTCAGTTTTTAAAAGTATTGCACAGCAGGTAACTTACTGATGGCTTTTTTTTTTTTTTTTTTTAAATCTTTTCTCCTCCGTTCTGCTCAAGGATAACTCCTTTGGCCATCTGTGTGTCTTTACCTCTTCTGCTGACTAACACTGTTAGTGTTAATGCTTCTCTTTTTGGTTCAAAATTATGAGTTTTTTTCCTTTAAATTTTATAAAATATGCTCATATTGTTAATAAACTAGAAAGGAGATAAGAAAAAAATGCAATCATAAAGTTACTTCACTAGCAAACCACCCTTGGTGTTCTAACATTTCCTTCTAATCTTTTGACTCATGCAAACCTTCTAGTGTGGTCATAATCACAGAGTAAGTAACCTAAATAATTTTGTATATTCATTTTGTATTATTAGTTTCTTTTTTCAGAGGCTCTTCTATGTTATAAATTTTCATGAACATAATTTTATTGGCCTGTTAATATTGCATTATGTGGATGTATTCTAACATAAGTATTTTCCCCACTGTGGTTCCACTGTTATCAGTAACATACAAGAGCATCTGTTTTAGTGAATGATTCCAGTATCAGCATTGTTTCCCTTCCCTCTTCCCCTAGCTGCCTTCTCTCCAACTCTCAAAAGCAACCATGATGTCTGCTGTTGCTCCTGCTTCCTGTGTCTTAGATCCTTCTCGCTTTTCCTGTGATGTGTCCCACTCTAAGAGGGAAAGGGGGATGTGATATGGCCACCTTTACAAGGATCCTGCCAAACTGAGTAAAGTGATTTCTGGGATTAAGGAAAACTACAGATACTTGTTGGAAGTACAATGGAACCAGAATTATGAACCAGTTTCAGAAATATACTGTGGTTTGTAAAGTCTACCTTTTTAAAGTTACAGGAAGCATGATTTTAGTATTTTTGTGTCTTCACTAAAGGAATGTGAAAGAGGACTTAGAGTCCTATCAAAATGTGAAGTGAGGGGTAGTTTAGAAACAAGGGAAGAGGACTGATTAGGATCCTTAGACTGTATTTTTCAAGTCTCTAATGATACCATCTTGGACTCCCAATTCCTCATCTGTAAAATGGGAGGACTGGAATATGGAAAACTCTATGATCCCCTCTATATTCTATGGCCAGGGGGCAGTCAAGCTAGAAACCCTTCAAAGGACTCATTCTTGGTCTGAGGGCTTGTTACTTTAGTGCTACGCTTTACATATTTTAGAAAAAGCTCTAAAAGGCATGTATAGACCACTCCCTTCAGAACACTGGTAAAAGTGAAGTGAATTAATTCCTTTGAAAAAAGCTATACAAGCAGAAAATTCTCATATACAGAGAGCCACCAGGCATTTTTAGATCCACTAATATGGGCTATAGCAAGAGTGACAGGCTCAGCTCAGGGCCAAAGAACTGTTATTTTCCTTTCAATTTCTCTGTTGACATTCTCACATCTTCTGCTGTATTTTCCTTTGCATGCTGCCTACAGCCCAGTAGGATTTTTAAGGAAAAAGAATAATACTTGTGGCAGGAGGGAGGGAGCAGGTCTAGAGAAATGAGAAGAGGCACATTCTATAGCTTTAATTTCTGAGAGATACAAATCTATGCACTCTTCATTCTTCCTTCCTCCCACATTCTAAAGGAGAGGCCAGTTTGGTGACACGATTAGGACTGCATGCTAACCAACTGATCACATAGGAAAAAATATTCTCTAGTATTTTGGATTTTATTCCAGGAGTCATGATCATTTGCTAAAAGAAAAGGTCTTCCAAGTATTACACTATGTTGCCATCTGCCTTACTTCTCAAAAGAGACAGTAAAGAAGAAGGCGGGTAAAAGAAACTGGACCACTTTGCTTTGCTAGGAAAACAGCGGTGAGATCAAAACACGCATAAAAGGGTTTTCACGTTTTGAATTTTAGAAATTGCTTCACATTTGAAGTTAAACTTCGCATTATCTTTTTTAGATGCAAGATTGCTGGTGTTTCTTTTTCCCAAGTTGAAACTAAAAGCAAGACTTCGAAGTAAATCATAAAAGAAAAAAAATTACAATGTATACAACTGGACAACTAATAAAAGTTAATTATTTAATTCATGAACCAGAATGGTTAAATTGTAACTTAAACCTAAAGTAAATATTGCTTTCATAAATACCAGTTTTCACTCTGCCCATTTTTGACTCACCTACTTTTTTAAATGACCTCAAGATTCAGAGTGAGCTTTTTTCAGCAAGATTTTTTTTTACCAAAACCCATAAAACCTAGCCTGTATATGCAAAAACCAGTAACAAATTATGTGAATTTTGTCTCACATACTGTGCCAAACCTCACTTATAGATAACTGCAGATGCCAGCTAAACACTTGTACCATGGCTCTCTTTAAAAGACAGCTGAGCCGCTCTGCCTACAGGGGACCTGCGGAGTGTGGCCGCGCATAGGCTTTGCTGCCAGGAACAGAGATCTGGGTTCTGGCTCTGCTACTCTCTGGTTTGGTGGCCTTGAGCCAGCTTATTATTATTATTATTATTATTATTATTATAATTAATTATTATATACTTTAAGTTCTAGGACATGTGCACAATTCAGTTGTTAAATAGGTAAAATGTGCCATATTGGTTTTGCTGCACCCATCAACTCGCCATTACATTAGGTAGTTTCTCCTAATGCTACCCCCCTGCCCCTCCACCACAACAGCCCCAGGTGATGTTCCCCACCCTGGTCCAAGTATCTCATTTCAATCCCACCTATAGTGAGAACATGCGGTGGTGTTTCTGTCCTGTGATAGTGGCCAGAATGATGTTGTCCAGCTGCATCCATGTCCTGCAAATGACATGATCTCATCCCTTTTATGGCTGCACAGTATTCCATGTGATATGTCCACATTTCCTTATCTAGTCATCATTGAATGGATCCATTTGGTGGTTCCAATCTTTGCATGGAATAGTGCTGCAATAAACATACGTTGTGTGCATGGTGGCTTTAAAGTAGCAGAAGTTATAATCTTTTGGTATAACCCAGTAAGGGATTGCTGGGCAAATGGTATTCCAGTTCTAGATCCTTGAGGGAATCGCCACAACTGTCTCCACAATGGTTGAACAGTTTCCAACATCCCACCAACCAGTGAAAAGTGTTCCATTCCCACATCCTCTCCAGCATCGTTGCCTTCCTGACTTTCAATGATAGCCATTCTAACGTGAGACGTATCCACTGTGGTTGATTGCATTTTCTGAGACCAGTGTGATGATTTTTAACCCCATGCCATAACCGCTTTAATGGACACAATGAAGAAGTTGTATCTCATAGTGCTGCGTGAGGGCTAAGGGGACGGGCATAAAATGGGCTCACAGAGAGTGCTCAGAGCACGCAAGCCCTCAAAAATGCCTAATTGTTTATTCATGTATTCATCAACAACCAGTAACAACAAACTTGTGCCTGTACTTTGCAGTCATGAGGATAAGTAGTCAATTCAAAAAAAAAAAAAAAAAAAAAAAAAAAAAAAAAAAAAAACAACACCAAATTCCTCCTCTGATGAATGGTATAGCTCAACAGAAAATAATACCTAATAATTTCTACTATATTCTAAACCATAGTGCCAATGGGCCCCAAAGGGGAAACATGGCAAAGTCTGGAGACATTTTAGTAGTCACACTGGAGGAAGGAGACTGCCGCAGTATCTAGTAGAGAGAACCAGGGACACTGATAAACACCCTACAGCACAGACATTCTCTACACAAGAACTATCAGGCCCAAGATGTCACTGTGCAGACATTATAGAAACCTGTTTTAAGTTACTGACTCAGTTAATCTTAGAATACCATATGAGGAAGGAATATAAGGATATGCTGGGTGTGTAGCGCACACCTAACCCAGCACTTTGGGAGGCCAGGGGGTGGGCGGATCACAGAGGTCAGGAGTTCGAGACCAGCCTGGCCAACACGGCGAAATCCCAACTCTACTAAAAATACAAAAAAAAAAAAAAAAAAAAAAAAAAAAAATTAGCCTGGTGTAGTGGTGGGCACCTATAATCCCAGCTATTCGGGAGGCTGAGGCAGAAGAATCTCTTGAACCCGGTAGGCAGAGGTTGCAGTGAGCTGAGATTGTGCTATTGCACTCCAGCCTGGGTGACAAGAGCAAAACTCCATCTCAAGAAAAAAAAAAGATAAGGATAGGCATTTTCTTTTTCTAGTAACCAATAGTAACCATATATTACAGCGTGAATAAGACTATACATATCATATACATATTTACAATAACATTTATATATTTTATGTAATATATGTTATTATTTGTAAAGTACTCTACACATTAGATACAGATACATTAAAACATACCTTCCTAGCATGTGCTTTTTAAAAAAGAAATCAGCTGATGGATTTTACAAAAGAGATTGAGTTCACTTTACAACCAATGGCTGTACCCTTGTCATCTAGATTTTAAATTATTAATAATCTCTCCTGATTCTCACTCACGTACTACAGAGGGTAATCTTTCGGGCCACATCTGTATGATTCCAATATCAGACAAGGGGACTTCGTGGTGCACTAGAGACACCAGAAAAGGAGCTCAGAAGTTCAAGATCTAGTTTAATTATCTCACTGCCTGGGCAAGTCACATAACTTCTCTGGGCACCAGAGGCCACCATTACCAAAACACAGGGCCATAATACCTTTGCTGGGGATTCAGAGGTTGGCAGGATAAAATGAGATAATGTGTGAAGGCACTATGGAAGCCACAATGACCCACCCCACATTCACCACCTCCACCACTGCCAACTAACACCCACTCAGCGATCGCTTTCTTTTCACCATACATTTACTCATCAAATCTCATCACAGTCTGACAGGTAGGTATGCTGATCAATGCAATGTGAGGAAAAAGAAACTGGAGCACAAAGAAAGGATAACTTGCCTGAGGTTACAAGTTCAGTGAGTGGCAGAGCAAGGGCTCCCATCCACACAGTCTGGTTCCAGGGCCTGCCCTCTTAGCCAGTGTGGCCCTCTCTCTGATTTGGTGTTGGTGCTTGGAGCATGTCCTCACATTAGCAGTAAGGCCAAGCTCACTGTTCCCTTGATTTCTAGGAGCTGCTCTGCTCTATAGGAACTCCTCTTTACTCCTTTTGCCCTGATTAGCCAGCCAGTTAATTCATTGATCAAAGCAAAGAAGATGAAGTCTCATTTAATTAGTTTTTTCAACTACATTTTTAAAAATAGGTACTATGTGTACACAACACATGCTTCCATCACAATACAAAATTCAAAGGCACAGAAGGATCTAGTGACAATTAGTTTTCCTTCTTATCGCATCTTCCAGCTACCCAAGTGCTCTCTGTAGAGACAACCACCACTACAAGCATCTCATACATCATTCCAGAAATGTTCTATACAATATGTTTTCTAAAATAGCATATTTTGTATGCTATATTATGTATATATTATGTATGCTATATTTTGTATATCTATTTTACAACCTTATTTTTTTCACTAAATACTAATTGGGAGATCAGTCCATATTAGTACATACAGAGTTCCCTTTATTTTTATTAATGTCTGAAGAGTATTCTATAATTTATTTAATCCATCTTCAACAGATGAATATTTAATAAATTTCTAATATTTACCAATGCTACAATGAGTATTTTATGTAGAGATCATTTCTAACACTGCAAGAATATACGTAGGATAAATTCCTAAAAGTGGAATTGTTGAGTCCAAGGGTATGTGCCTTTTAACATTTTATTGAAATAACCAAATTGCTCTCCATAGGGGTTGCACCAATTTATTCTCCCACCTGAAATGCAGGAGATCATCAATGAGTTTAACTTTATTTCCATACTCTCATCAAACAGTGTCATAAAAATGTTTTATTCTTGTCAAAAAAATTACATCTCATTACATTTTTAATTTGCATTTCTATTATAATGATTAGATTTAGAATCTTTTCATGTGTTTCAAGAACGAATTGTATTTCTTTTATCTGCAATTGTTCTGTTCATATCCTTTACCTCTTTTTTAATGAGTTGTGTTTTATTTTCTTATAAAATTATAGGAGCTCTTTATCTGTGAGAAAAATTAACCCTTGTCTATATGTTGTATTTCCTCCAGTTTCATATTGTTTAAAGCCTTTACAGTAGTATTTGATTTGTAAGTAATGTTCATTTTCTCAATTTTTTGCTTTAATAGCTTCTGAGTTTATTTCACATAGTCATCTTTCAGTATCCTCAGGGGATTGGAAAATGCATTCCCTGCTCTGAGTTACCAAAATTCATGAATTCTCAGGTCTCTTATATAAAATGGCACATTATCACACATAATGTTTTTTTCCCCATAAGTTATTGGGGTACAGGTGGTATTTGGTTATGTGAATAAGTTCTTTAGTGGTGATTTGTGAGATTTTGGTGTACCCATCATCCAAGCGGTATACACTGTACCACTTTTGTAGTCTTTTATCCCTTACCCCCATCCCACTCTTCCCCCCAAGTCCCCAGAGTCCATTGTATCATTCTTATGCCTTTGCATCCTCCTAGCTTAGCTCCCACATATCAGTGACAACATACAATGTTTGGTTTTCCATTCTTGAGTTACATCACTTAGAATAATAGTCTCCAATCTCATCTAGGCACTGCAAATGCTGTTAATTCATTCCTTTTTATGGCTGCATAGTATTCCATCATACACACACACACACACACACACACACACACACATACACACACTCTTTATCCACTCATTGATTGATGGGCATTGGTTCCACAATTTCACAATTGTGAATTGTGCTGATATAAACATGCGTGTGTAAGTATATTTTTTGAATAATGACTTCCTTTCCTCTGGGTAGATACCCAGTAGTGGGATTGCTATATCAAATGGTAGTTCTACTTTTAGTTCTTTAAGGAATCTCCACATTGTTTTCCACGGTGGCTATATTACTTTACATTCCCACCAGCAGCGTAGAAGTGTTCCCTGTTTACTGCATCCATGCCAACATCGACTGTTTTTTGAGTTTTTGATTATGGCCATTCTTGCAGGAGTAAGGTGGTATTACATTTTCGTTTCGATTTGCATTTCCCTGATCATTAGTGATGTTGAGCATTTTTTCATATGTTTGTTGGCCATTTGTATATTTTCTTTTGAGAATTGTCTATTCATGTCCTTAGCCCACTTTTTTATGGGATTTTTTTTCTTATTGATTTATTTGAGTTCATTGTAGATTCTGTGTATTAGCCCTTTGTCAGATGTACAGAAAATTTTCTCCCACTCTGTGGGTTGTCTGTTTACTCTGCTGACTCTGTTGTCTGTTTGCTCTGCTGACTGTTGCTTTTGCTGTGCAAAAGCTCTTTAGCTTTAGTCCCAACAATTTATATTTGTTTTTATTGCATTTGCTTTTGGGTTCTTGGTCATGAAATCCTTGCCTAAGCCAATATCTAGAAGGGGTTTTCCAATGTTGTCCTCTAGAATTTTATAGTTTCAGGTATTAGGTTTAAGTCTTTAATCCATCTTCAGTTGATTTTTGTATAAGGTGAGGGATGAGGATCCAGTTTCATTCTCCTACATGTGGCCAGACAATTATCCCAGCACCATTTGTTGAAATGTCCTTTCCCCACTTTATGTTTTTGTTTATTTGTCAAAGAGCAGTTAGCTGTAAGTATTTGGGTTTATTTCTGGGTTCTCTACTCTGTTCCATTGGTCTACGTACCTATTTTTATACCAGTACTACGCCGTTTTGGTAACTATGACCTTATAGTATAGTTTGAAATCAGGTAGTGGGATGCCTCCAGGTTTGTTCTTTTGGCTTAGTCTTGCTTTGACTACATAAGCTCTTTTTTAGTTCCATATGAATCTCAGAATTGTTTTTTCTAATTCTGCAAAAAATGATGGTGGTATTCTGATGGGGATTGCATTGAATTTGTAGATTGCTTTTGGCAGTATGGTCATTTTCACAATATTGATTCTACC
>NW_016814250.1:1444345-1497846 GCF_001698545.2 Rhinopithecus bieti
TTTCCATCCTGATTTTGTTTTGACCCAATGCTCATTCAGGAGCAGGTTAATTTCCATGTATTTGTATGGTTTTGAAGGTTCCTTTTGGAGTTGATTTCGAATTTTATTCCACTGTGGTCTGAGAGAGTGCTTGATATAATTTCAATTTTCTTAAATTTATTGAGGCTTGTTTTATGGCCTATCATATGGTCTATCTTGGAGAAAGTTCCATGTGCTGTTGAATAGAATGTGTATTCTGCAGTTGTTGGATGGAATGTTCTGTATACATCTGTTAAGTCCATTTGTTCCAAGGTATAGTTTAAATCCATTGTTTCTTTGCTGACGTTCTGTCTTGATGACCTGTCTAGTGCTGTCAGTGGAGTACTGACGTTCCCCATTATTATTGTGTCGCTGTCTATCTCATTTCTTAGGTCTATTAGTAACTGTTTTATAAATTTGGGAGCTCCAGTGTTAGATGCATATATGTTTAGGTCTGTGATGTCTTCCTGTTGGACAAGGTCCTTTATCATTATATACTGTCCCTCTTTGTCTCTTTTAATCACTGTTGGTTTAAAGTTTGTTTTGTCTGATACAAGAATAGCGACCCCTGTTCGCTATTGATGTCCATTTGCATGAGATGCCTTTTACACCCCTTTACTTTAAGTTTATGTGAGTCCTTATGTGTTAGGTGAGTCTCCTGAAGGTAGCAGATAGTTGGTTGGTAAGTTTTTATCCATTCTGCGGTTCTGTATCTTTTAAGTGGAGCATTTAGGCCACTTACATTCAATGTTGTTATTGAAATGTGAAGTACTGTTGCATTCATCATGCTCTTTGTTGCCTGTGTACTTTGGTTTTATTGTTTTTGGTTTTTAACTTTTGTTTTGTTTTGTTTTATAGATCTGTGTGATTTATGCTTTAAAGAGGTTCTTTTTGATGTATTTCCAGGATTTGTTTCAAGATTTAGAGCTCCTTTTAGCAGTTCTTTTGGTGGTGGCAAATTCTCTCAGCATTTGTCTGGAAATGACTATCTTTCCTTCATATGTGATACTTAGTTTCACTGGATACAAAATTTTTGGCTGATAACCGTTTTGTTTGAGGAGCCTGAAGATAGGTCCCCAATCCCTTCTAGCTTTTAGGGTTTCTTCTGAGAAATCTGCTGTTAATCTGATAGGTTTTCCTTTATAGGTTACCTGGTGCTTCTGTCTCACAGTTCTTAAGATTCTTTCCTTTGTCTTAACTTTGGATAACCTGATGACAATGTGCCTAGGCGATGATCTTTCTGTGATGAATTTCCTGGGTGTTCTTTGGGCTTCTTATATTTGGATGTTGAAGTCTCTTGCAAGGCTGGAGAAGTTTTCCTCGATTATTCCCCCAAATATGCTTTCCAGGCTTTTAGAATTATGTTCTTCCTCAGGTACACCAATTATTCTTACATTTGGTTATTTAACTTAATCTCAGACTTCTTGGACACTTTGTTCGTATTTTCTTATTCTTTTTTCTTTGTCTTTGTTGGACTGGGTTAATTCAAAGACCTTGTATTTGAGCTTTGAATTTCTTTCTTCCATTTGTTAATTCTATTGCGTAGACTTTCCAGAGCATTTCACATTTCTAAAAGTGTGTCCAAAGTTTCTAGAATTTTTGATTGTTTTTTTTTCCCTTAAGCTATCTATTTCCATGAATATTTCTCCATTTACTTCTTGTATGATTTTTTTGATCTCCTCAGATTGGGCTTTGCCTTTCTCTGATCCCTCCCTGATTAGCTTAATAACTAACCTCTTAAATTCTTTTTGAGGTAAATCAGGGATTTCTTCTTGGTTTGGATCCATTGCTGGTGCACTTGTATGATTTTCTGGGGTGTTGAAGAGCCTTGTTTTGTCATATTACCAGGGTTGGTTTTCTGGTTTCTTCTCATTTGAGTAGGCTCTGTCAGAGGGAAGGTCTACGGCTGAAAGCTGCTGTTTAGATTCTTTTGTCCCACAGGGTGTTCCCTTGATGTAGCACTCTCCCCCTTTTCCTATGGATGTGGCTTTCTGTGAGCCAAACTGCAGTGATTGTTGTCTCTCTTCTAGCCACCCAGCAGGTCTACCTGGCTCCAGGCTGGCACTGGGGGTTGTCTGCACAGAGTCCTGTGATGTGAACTGTCTATGGGTCTCTCAGGTGTGGATACTAGCACTTATTCCAGTGGAGGTGGTGAAGGTGCAATGGACCCCGTGAAGGTTCTTAGCTTTGGTAGTTTAATGTTTTGTTTTTGTGCTGGTTGGTCTCTTGCCAGGAGGTGGCGATTTCCAGAAAGCATCAGTTGTAGTAGTGTGCTGAGGGAACTGTGATGGGTGGGGCCCAAGAACTTCCAAGAGTATGTGCCCTTTGTCTTCTGCCACCAGGGTGGATAGGGAGGGACGGTCAGGTGGGGGGCACGGCTAGGTGTGTCTGAGCTCAGGCTCTCCTTGGGTGGGTCTTGCTGTGGCTGCTGTGGGGGGTGGGGGCGAGATTCCCAGTTCACTGGAGTTGTGTACCAAGCAAGATTATGGCTGCCTCTGCTGAGTCATGCAGGTTGTCAGGGAAGTGGGGGAAAGCCGGCAGTCACAGGCCTCACCCTGCTCCTAGGCAAACTGAAGGGCTGGTTTCATTCCCACCAAGCCGCCCCAACAGCCCCGAGTCTGTTTCCAGGGAGAAGGAAAGAGGGGTTTGAAAACTTGCCCAAGGCTATCTGCCTCCCAGCTGCCACAGAAAAGGCTTTAGTTCTCCCCCTGCCTGTGAAGTCTGCAGGCCTGATTTGGGCCCTCCCCCGAGTTCTGGCAAGGAGGCTTCTCACCCTGTTCAAATTGTTACAAAGTTCAGCTAGAGAATTCCTTCTTCCTCTGGAGTTTTACCCCCTGCTCCTCTGGCCACCCTCCCGATGGATCCCTGTGGTGCCAGGCAGGAATGGGCTGCTTGGGGACCCAGTGAGCTCCCAGGACCTTACTGCTGCTTCTTCTACCCCTGTATTTTGCTAGGCTCTCTAACTTGACTCAGCTCCAGGTAAAGTCAGAAACTTCTTCCACAAACAGACCTTCAGCTTCTCCAGTGGGGTGTGTGTTCAGGAGAGGAGGGTCTCCCTTTCCCGCTTCTGCAGTTGGGGGACTCACAGTAACTAGGGCGTCTCCCAGGTCCTACGGGAGCAGTCCGCTTCCTTCACAGGGTCTGTGGGTCCTCTTGGGGTTGCTGGTTTTTTCTTGCAGTGGATCTGGAGCTAAAATTCACAACGCAAGCCTCCACATGCTACTTTTTCTGGAGCTGCAATCTAGTCCTGCCTCCTGTCCAACATGATCCCCTGAATCCAGTATTGCACATAACCTTCGCACACCCTCCAGTATACGTTAAATCATCTACAGATGACTTATAATACCTAATACAATGTGATGCTATGTTATATATATATATATGTTACATTGTATTTCAAATTTTGTATTTTTGTATTTTTATTTATTTATTTATTTATTTATTGAGACAGAGTCTTGCTCTGTCACCCAGACTGGAGTGCAGTGGCTGGATCTCAGCTCACTGCAAGCTCCGCCTCCCGGGTTTACGCCATTCTCCTGCCTCAGCCTCCGGAGTAGCTGGGACTACAGCTGCCCACCACCACGCCCGGCTAGTTTTTTGTATTTTTTAGTAGAGACGGGGTTTCACTGTGTTAGCCAGGATGGTCTCGATCTCCTGACCTCGTGATCCGCCTGTCTCAGCCTGCCAAAGTGCTGGGATTACAGGCTTGAGCCACCGCATCCGGCCTGTATTTTTATTTTTTTAAACCAAATGTTTTCTTTTCTTTTTTTTTTGAGGTGGAGTCTTGCTCATCGCCCAGGCTGGAGCGCAGTGGCGTGATCTCGGCTCACTGCAAGCTCCGCCTCCCAGGTTCACGCCATTCTCCTGTCTCAGCCTCCCAAATAGCTGGGACTACAGGCACCCGCCACCACGCCCAGCTAATTTTTTGTATTTTTAGCAGAGACGGGGTTTCACCGTGTTAGCCAGGATGGTCTCAATCTCCTGACCTCATGATCCGCCCGCCTCGGTGTCCCAAAGAAACCAAATGTTTTCAATTCATAGTTGGTTGAATCTGCAATATGAAACCCATTGATAGTGGGATTTGGAAAGGTCTTCTCTACTTGGAGAGTATTAACAAAAATTCATGTTTTCTTTTAGTACTTCTGTGGCTATTTTCTAAGTTTAAATTTTGATGCATCAGCATTTATTCTGGAGTATAGTTAAGAGGTGGTATTCAACTTTCTTGTTTTCCAGATGGTTATCCAATTATCACAGTTGTATTTTCCATTGAATAATCTCCCATACCCCCACTGATCTGAAATGTCAGTTTTATTATGTGCAAAATTCCTACGTTATTTGGATCTATTTCTTGACTTTCTGTTAATCTGACAATTGATAACCAAATACCACAGATTATTTTAATTATTGTAGCTATAATATACTTTCCTATCTGGTAGAGCTAGTTCCTCTCATTATTTGTCTCTTCTAGAATATTCTTGGCTATTCTTTAGGGATTTAGGATAATGAATTGGTATTTTTCTTATAATTATACTATATTTACAAATTAACTTAGGGAAAATTTGTATCTTAAGGATGCTGAGTCTTCCTATCCACGGATGTTGTATACTTTTGCATTTGGTTCTAGTTTTTTACCCTCTCCCCCTCTTTTAGTAAGCCTCTGTAACATTTCAAAGCTTTTTTCATATATATCTTTATTACATTTACCTCTAAAGTTAGGTATGTACTCCTATGTGGGTAATGTTATCACATATAGGTCTAATTTCTAAACAGATGTGGCAATAAAAACTATTAACTATGGGTTTATATAAGTCATTTTTTTTTTTTTGTTTTTTGTTAAGTGCCCAGTTCTTGAAACTCAGCAAATTCAGGCTTGAAAAATTCACTAGAACTATAGCCATAAAACATACCTCTTTTTGACTCCAGCTAATAAATATTTCTCTCCTAAAATGTTTTAGCATGAAAACAGAACTCATTGGATTTTCAGAAACCTTTGTTCCCTGTTGACTTCGTTTTCAATTTTGAGAGTACTCAGATCTGAGTGGTGTTGCATTACCTATTAACAATTCTTATTAAACTAAAAATACAAAACTTACCTCCTAAATTCATTCCAGCTTGAAGACATTTCTGAAGTCTGCAAGCAGGACAATTCTTTCGTCGAATCTTATCAATGATGCAATCATTTCTTCCAGCACATAAATAGTTGTGTTGCCCTGATTAAAATAATAAAAAGTAACTGTTAAAATAGACTATACTAGTACAAAACATTAATATGTATACTCAGAATATAAAACTACTTCTTTCCTGCCTTGAAATCTCTTCCTCAAAAAAGTAAAAATACATGATTTGTGGATAATATAGAGGAGGAGATGGTCAGCTTAATGCAGCTGAGACTTTAGATTACATATGATAACATTACACTTATTTCCAAACATGTTCTCATATAAGTACAGCCATATTTCTCCATTGTTTGAATTTTTTGATAGCTGCATGGGTTCAGGCAATAGTGCACATTTCCTGTAGACGTCACAACAGCATCAATCTAAACAAAAGCCCTACTGCAGCTGTTTAAGCTGCTATGCCTGCCCACCATTTATACATGTGACTTCACTGGGATTTCACAGTAATTTCACTTTCAAATTACACAATTGGAAATGTTAAACTACTCCATTCTGTAAAACAATCTGGAACTAAAAAAAATCAGATGTGGGCACAGCACGGGCTTAGAGAGTGGCATCTATTGGCAAAATATGAAATTGTAGTCTAGCTTTATTAGTATTTATTCAAAAATATTTACTAAACACCCAGTGGGTACTAGGCACTACTAGAGGCACTAGGGATACAGTGATGAACAAGACAGACAAAAGCCTCTGCTTTTAACTTTCATTAGATTTGGGGGAGACACATTAGACAAAGTAATTAGATAAAATGTGTTAGATGTTAGATAGTAATAAGCACTAGGGAGAAAAATGAAGGGAACATGCAAGGTGATTTTTAAATAAAGGTCTATAGATCCATCAGCCCTATAAATCCTTCCATCTAACTGTGTGGACATCTAGGAGAGAACATATACCAGAAAGAAGGAAAGGCAAATGTGGTAGGGAGGAAGGTGAAGGCTGATTACTTGGCATGTTCTAGGAATAGCAGGGACACCAGGGTGAAGGAGCAGAAGAGAATGAGTAGAGAGTAAGAAAAGATAGAGATGAACAGCTAATGTGAGCCACATCACATAGGTCCTTAGAGGTCATATTCAAGACTTTGGCCTTTACTCTGAGATAAAGCCACTAGACTAGAGGACTTTGAGCAGAGGAGTCACTTGATGTGATTTACATTTCACAGCATCACTCTGGCTGCTGTGTTGAAACTGACCGCAGTGGACTAAGGACAGAACTAGAGAGACCAGGGGTAGGAGGCAATTATTGTAACCTAGGGGAGAGAGGAAAGTGGGCTGGGTCTTTGTGGTAGCAGTGGCAGTGGTGAGATTCTAGATGTATTCTGAATGTAGAGCTGCATGGGTTTGCTGACAGACCAGAGGAAATGAGGAGTTAAGGAGGCCTTAAGATTCTTGGGCTAAACAAGTAGAAAAAGGGAACTGACATTAGTTAAAAAGGGGAAGACAGAAGAAGCCAATGGTTTATGAGGAATGACCGCACTTGGGCATGGCAAGTCAGAGAAACCTGATGGGCATCCAAGTGGAGGCATCAGGTCTGCGGTTAGGAAGAGGGCTGGGCTAGATATGTAATCAGCTCACGGACGTTATTTTAAGCCATAAAACTAGGTGAGATCATATGGTGGGTGAGCACAAACTGGAGAGTGAAGCCTGAAGAGCCATGGGTTAATGAAAAGGAGAGAGGGAGGCCCACTGTTTACTGCAAAGTAGTGAACAGGCTCCAAAGCACTCCCTTCAGTGTAGTACCATCATGTTCCCTTGATTTAAGAATTACTAAGTAAATAACAGTAAATACTCAATAAAAATAATGTGCATCACTTAATGTAATTAAAATAATTTAATCTACAGTATATTCTCTAACATTATGCTAAATCTTAGTAATAATAACAATAAAACAATAGTAACAGCATAGGGAAATCTATCAAAGTGAAGAAATGAAACCCCACCATTATAATAATCTAATGCCTTTTCTAAAAATTGAAGGCTCTTAATGAATATGGGTAGGTGTATATAATTACACAAAGGCAATCAATATCCATGGTAAAAATGGTAACTGATAAATATAACATTTAATGACGTTGTACAGCATCTTAGAGAGGCTTCCAGTTCTAAAATAAAATTTTAATGCCACATTAGAGTTCTTAGTTAACCCATGCAACAACCCTATGACATAGGTGAGATTATTATTGCTGCTATTCATCAGAAGAACCTCATACTAGAATTGATCAAGTGACTTCCCAAAAAGGTAGAGCTGGAAACAGAATATAGAAAGTCTGATAATATTGCTGTGCCTCAAGGCCAGGAGAGGGTTTTCTAAATACTGATTTGCAATATAATTTACTGTTGGTCTAATAAGACATTGAAGGTGCTCTTTGGAAATGAGAAGCAACAGAATGTTGAGTGAAGCACACTCTACCAGCCAGCATTTCTACCCACAATTGACATTCTGTGCCTTTTGCATATTATGAGATTGAATACAAAACCACAGATTTCATCTTTAATATACACTGAACTGAGTAAACTTGAAAGTCCAAAGAAATAACTACATGTAATTTGAATTTGTTTTAATTCAACAAGTATTTATGGGGAACCTCCAATATGTTGCAAGGTCATGGATCATTTGCATAAGGGTTGGTTGGCTGTAGTCTAAGATTCACTCTATGAATTTTCAGTAAATGTAACTAAGACTTTTAGATTGTAGGCATACCAAATGGAAAAAAATGGCCACTGTCTTATGAACACATTGAAAGATTTTCTTCTTTGGGTGTTCAAAAACAGAGACTTTCAAATGCCAGGATTGTTCTAGAAGGATTTAAAAAAATAAATACCCTTCAAAAATTTGTTACTGTAACAACCCAGGATAATTTTCTCCCCAGAACAATATTTCATCTTCCACAAATAGGAGAGGAGAGTTGTAAGAGACTGTTGCAGACAAGTCATTTTCAGAAAATTTTGTCGTTTATATTTTTAGTTGTGTAAACATTAAAAATTTAAATTACACCTACACAAATATATAATGTGTGTCTCATTCTTTAATTCATATTAAACCAACACAACACACAACCAAAATCTGTCCAGTAGGACTCAGGGAACTTTAGTCATCCATCCATCTGTGTACTCGAGTTCAGTGTACCTCCTGCTTGCGGTTGGGGCAGCTTTTTGGGCACAAGGCAGCCATTCCAGAAGAGAGAAAGCTTCCAAGGTTAGGATAAACTTGAATGAAGTACCAGGATGCTTAGGTCAGTTAGTGCACATGTAACACAAATTCAAAGATTTATAGGAAAACCAGATGGAGTAAATTAAAGGGAAAATAAAAGCAAAAATGCTTTATGGACTTAACAATAACAAAGGTGAGTTTAAAATAAATCAGAGGTATAATTTTTTTCTATTGTTTTAAACTATGGTATTGTTTTTAACTGTAGAATAATTCAGTAACTGTTTAAAAGTTAATCTCATTATTTTAAAAGTTACTGCATTCAATAAAAGTTGTCTTTTACAATTTTCAATTATTTTGAAATCAAGAAGCAACTTTTTGTTATACGTGGCCTGGTCCCAACTGAGAAAATACAGATTATGTGACATGCAGTTCTCTAAGAATCAATAGCATAAGAACAGAAAAGTAGAAAAACGAAGGGCAGGGAGGAGAAAGCACAATAAAAAGGAACCAGCTTCACAACCAGGGTCCATCTGGGTCTCAATCCTGCCTCAGTCAATAAGGAGCTATCAGAGCCTCAGCCAAGTGGCTCAGTGTTTCTGAGCATTGGTATCTTGATCTATAAAATGCAAAGAGTAATGCCTACTTTCTACATTGTTAAATGGTTTCAAATGAATAATACACTACACAAAAAGCAAGAAGCACAAAGCCTGGCCTGAAGAAAGAACTAAAAAAAAAAAAAAAAAAAAAAAAAAAAAACTAAAAAAATTTTTAAAAGGTGATAGAGGTGATAGTGATGACCTATTTTGTTAGCTCACTTAAAAAAAAATGGGGCCAGGCACGGTGGCTCACGCCTGTAATCCCAGCACTTTGGGAGGCTGATGTGGGTGGATCACGAGGTCAGGAGATTGAGACCATCCTGGCTAACATGGTGAAACCCCTTCTTTACTAAAAACACAAAAAATTAGCTGGGCGTGGTGGCGGGCACCTGTAGTCCCAGCTACTCAGGAGGCTGAAGCAAGAGAATGGCGTGAACCCAGAAGGGGGAGCTTGCAGTGAGCCAAGATCACGCCACTGCACTCCAGCCTAGGCGACGGAGCGAGACTCCGTCTCCAAAAAAGAAAAAAAAAAAAAAAAAAAAAAAAAAAAAAAAAAAAAAAAAAAAAAAGTAGGATGAGAAAATCCAAAGAACAAAAATCAACTCTTAATGAATGTTAGTGAGTAAAGAGCATCCTGTGGGAGCAGAATGTCACCTCTGAGTATGAAGGCCTCTGGACGAAGAGTCCACTTGAGCCAAGGCAAACACCATTCAGCTCTGAACCCATCTTCAAGTCTTTAGTTTTTTTTCTAAAAGCTGACAAGGATAGGAGTGTGTTGAACTATATCTTTAGGGTAAACACAGCATAAAAAGCCAGGATTGTCCTTTCTGTTTGCAACTCAGCTAAGAATTCTAGATTAGGGCCCAAGACTATAGGCATAGGATAAGATTCTGGAAAGTTATAACTTCCTGGTATTATTTCTCTCGATATCTCTTATTTTTATATATTACTTAACATCAAGACTCTTTAAGTAGGCACATACACTCAGGGGCAGAAGCAAAGGTGAGCCTGGGAGACTGAATTCCATTTTGCCAGGAGCCTTGAGGGAAACCGCACCCCTGTGGATGAGAGAAGGCAGAGGTAACTGATATTTACAGACAGGCAGGTTGAGGAGTAAGGCCCTTGGAAAACAAGAAAAAGAGGTTCTAGGATCTAACATGTGTTCCCAGACAATGAGTTAATTCCATTCCACAAAGATTTTTAAGGCAGAATGTAAAAAGGTAAAACAGTCCATTTCTTCCACGACCTTATATTCAAGGGGTTAGGATGAGGTTGGGGAAATTGAAATGATTAAGATACATCTACCTATATAACAAACCCGTACATGTACCTCCGAACTTAAAAAAAAACGATATATCATGGGTCTTGATATGTTCCGACTTTAAAGAAGGAAGGGATCATACTGGAGTTGGGAGATGAATCAGTCTTTATGGAGAAGGAAAGCATCTGGGGTAAGCCTTAAGGAATGTTCTAGAGGAATGTTCATACAATGAAACATGGAAAGGACAGAAGTACAGGTGTTCCACACAAAGAATTAGCCCAGGGAAGGCTGAGACACAGTTAAGTGTTCAGTAAGCAAGTGGTCTGGGATAGGCACGGGATAAGATTCTGGAAAGTTGTAACTTCCTTGTATTATTTCTCTCCATATCTCTTATTTTTATATATTACTTCACAGGCAGGATGGGTACAGAGGAGGAACAGACAGTATCCACACAGTCTGGTAGCTCGGCCATTTCCAGAGGCCGCCAGTGCCCTGCAGGCTCCAGTGCCCCTTCCTTTCTTCTGGGTTTCAGCCCCATGCATCTACCTGTTCACTGAATGTTCCCACCCGAATGTCTCTGACACTTCAATCCCTCCCTGTTCACCAATGAAATGTCACATCCCCACCCCCCACACAGCCCCCTTCCTGCCTGCTATATGTCCAATTTTAAAGCTACAAGCAGTTGTATGAACTAGAAGCTACAAGTTATCCATTGTTTACACGGCTTCTCCCCAGAATCCTCTACATTCAAGGGCTAGCAAAGTACTGATGATTCTCCCTTCTAAGTGTCTTTTGAGTTCTATCTATATCCATCAGTCCTTTCTTCATTGCAGGATCTCTTGGTTAAACTTCTGAATTATGGAGCTTGAATCCCTATTACTATCGGACTTTAGAGAAGTTACTTAACCTTTTCATATATCAGTTTCCTGACTTATTAAACAAGAATTATAAAGGTGCCTATCTCATGAGTTATCATGAAAATAATATACCACATAAAGCACTGAAAATAGTCACTGCTATGCAGTAAGGATAAAATGAATGGTAGCTGTTATCACTGTATTTGTGTGATTATCATTATTACTATTGTCATGTATTACTGCATATTTTCAGTATAATTTCAATGGACTTGTAAGTAGTCTACCTGCCTCTGCTAATTCACCACTTCTAAGTCAAATGATTCTAACTTCAATTTAAAAGTTATTAAATAAAAAAACTCTCACACAGACATCAATAGGTTAAAAAAAGAAAGAGAACTGTTTTGGTTGAAATGAAGCTAAGGGGTATCCCTGGTGTTTTCCTCCATCTGTACCCATCAGTGGTGTGGGAGGCACTCCACAGGAAACTGCGGCCTCTAGGGCAGGCACTTTGGGTCCTGGGCCTCCCCAGAAGTTTCCCCCTCTTCTGTACAGCCTGCAGTCCTCCCCCTGATTCACAGATCTGATTATGACATCATCTGCTTAAAGGCCTTCTAGGGCCCTTCACTGCTTAAACTCTCAAGTCCAAGCTCTTAATAAGCTCCATATTTAATGTGAGTTGAGCCAGTGTAGCACAGGGAGGGGAGGTGACAGGTCAGAGCTCAAAGATGTGCTTAGCAAAAGTTACGACCATTTCAGAAAAAGGAACCAAAGCTTGGTCAGAGGCATCTAACCTAATAACACTGGATTATGTTTATCGGTGGTTTTAGTTTTGGTGTTTTTCTTATTGGCATGTATTGTTCCTATTATGGATGTGAAGGACAATATGCTTATGGTTTATTTTAACAAGTAAAAGAACTCAGAAGATTGGTCCTTTGCCTGGTTGTACCTCTGTTCATAGGTACAGACATATAGGTTGGTCCTGAATCACAAACACCATTGCTACAGACATCCTCAACTATAGACTGAAGTCAGCATGCCTGCCAACCTCTGCCTGCCAACCCTCTGCCTGCCAACCCTCGCTGATGCTTGGTCATGGGTGGTGGCAGCACTTCTGGCATATCTCCCCCATTACTTTTCTTTTAAATCTTAGAAGGCAGTCTCATTTCTGTTTTTCTCTGGCTTCACAATTTCATGTTCTATGACATCTATGGATCCATATACCTCCTTTACCTCCCTATCAGTGTCCCACTCCTCTACCTGTATCTGGAAAACATTCTATCCCTCCATACACATGGCTGATCATCAGGGTAGTACCTTTTATCAAGCAAGACACCGAGGTTCTCAGGGAGAGTTAGATATGAGACATGAAAAGAACCAGGTTCTGGAAGCCCCGAAAGCACAGCAGACACCTACAAATACCCTTGAGAATCTTTAAAGAAGGATTTGCAGAGAAGGAGGTGCTTGAATTACATCTTACGAACAGAATGCCCAAAATTTTGTCTTTTAAAAAACTGACTTATCACACATTGGCAACATAGCCTTTTACATATGGGGGACTGAATATGAAAAATCAAAACACACTGAACACTGACATTTGCTCCCACCACAGTACCCAGATTCCTTCCTGTCCCCACAGAGAGGCGGTGCTGGGGCCTCAGATTGAGCCTCCCAGTGGGGAACACCTCTGCCCACCCTTGACTTGACCTTTTTTTCCAGGGGGAGGAAGCTCCAAGATGCTACACCACAGGCCACTCTCCATCCCCTTTACTCAGTCTGCTTTCATTAGTACATTTGAGAATTAATCTGGCATGCCTGCCTCCACAGTGGCTTCGTCCTCTTGTGGGACAGCTCCCTCTGGGAGCAGGTGCTCAGCCTCCAGTCTTGGGGACGCCTGTCCTGATCCAGCTGTTCCCTTGCCTGTACCTAATCTGGGGGCTCAGATGACAGGTCCCTTTGGCTCTTATCACTAAGTCATACACTTCAACTTATTTACCCCCAAATGTTGATGTTTTATCTTCCACCAGCCACTCCTTTGTTTTATAACTCAATTTGTTCAGAATCTGGGTGGGGAAATGTGCTATTTTACAGGTCCCTTAGAGATGGAGAAAGACAGAGTTAACACCAGAGTCCCTGAGATTCAGATCTCACAAATACGGACACATACAGAGTGAGCTCCTGAGCTTGAATCCTAACAAAGGCCCTAAGGTTCCCCCTCATCCCACTTCCTCTGTATTTCGCTCCTTAATTCCTGCTTTCCCAGATCTGGAGCTCATTAAAAGGCAGGGAACCCAGGGAATGTGGTCATTATGGGAATCCAAATGTTGATGACAGTGAAGGCATAGTTTAAACCCTCTTCTGGTGTTTTTGTTTTCTGTCTAATAAACAATCTTGAACAAATTTCACCACTGAATCTTGTTTTCCTTTAAAACCTTATTTTTATGCTCCCTATGTTATATAACATGTTTTCTTTTTCATATCCTGAAGATACAAAAGTATTTAAATAAAAGGGACAGTAACTTCTAAAAATAGTTTGATATTTATCACTCTCTGAATGATCTATTGCTTAATAATTCGTTACATGCCAGAGCCGACGGTTTGATTGTTGCTGCTGTTCATTCAAATATGGGAACTATAAAGCACCAAACTTGTTGCAAGTACCTCTTCACTAACTACCCCTGGTGGATATTCTAGAATAACCAGACCTTATGTACAATGTAAGTTTCCCTATTTAAAAAAAAATCATTTATTTTCAGTATCAGAAAGGCAATTTCTCCAAATCCCTTTTAAAATTAACTTTGTGCTTAAATCTCCTTCTCATTTTTAAAGATCCATTTGTTGTCCTGCTGCAAGATTTTTTTTTTTTTAAGCAGTTGACAACTGCCCAGCAACAGCAGCCTGTGTTTGCAGTCACTATTTTGGGCTACATCACATGTCACTTACATAACCTTGTTTAACTGCTCTTGAACTGGTTCGAACAACCTGGGAAACAGATTAGAGCAGTCCCAGCAAATTCCCGCATTGCAGATTCTGATGGGCAATTTCCCTTCCCCCATCTCCCCCCGCCCGCCCGCCGCCGCCCACTTCTTACTCCTGTCGCATTGGTGCAGGTTAAGGACGTGTGGTCCAACAAGAACTGGTTCGATCACTTTGTTCGGGAAGCCCCACTAAAATCGATAATTAACTTCCTCTGCTCAGTTAAAACCAGTTTGGTCTGCCCATAATAAACCAATGAACAATGATCCCCTGCTGCTGAGGTTTATGAGTGGGCCTGGATTAACATGTTTTAAAATGCCAGGGGGGAAAAGAACTGACTTGAGAAGTAAGTACAGGTTGCCTTTGCCACCTTAAAGCACAAATCTTTTGAAGCTATGTTTTAAGGATTCTAATATTTTAATTTAGAAGTCAGATTAGCATTATTTTTTTTTCCAGTGGTGTTTCAAGAGTTCTTCCCATGTGGATAAGCAAAAAATTCCCAAATAAACATTCTTCTTGTTGTGAAAGGTGTTCATTTTTCATTTTTTAAAATGAACTTTTAATTATCATAAGAATTTGTATGCATATGTTAGTAAAAGAGAATCAAAGATAATATCATATGACAAAATCCAAGTGATGTAAGATTTTAACCCTGAGAAACACTCATTATGGTGTGCAGTAAGAAAAAACAAGTAAGTTACTGACAAGGAACAAGGAAAATTTTTTTCAGGAAGAGTGACTTACGTCTCTCACACATTCAATACTAGGAATTTAACATAGCTGCACTTCACTATGCAAAAACATCTGTTATCTAGATAAACTAATAAGTTATTCAGGGCAGTGGACAGGGAACTAGCATTTGTTGAATTCCTATTATGTGACAAGTGCTTTACCAATCATACTTAATTTAATCATTTAAAAATCCTATGGGGGGAATCCTATGGGGATAGTCATATTATCCCCATTTTGTCAATTAAGACATTCGGAGAGGTAAAATCATGTGGCTAGCTTAGCTGGGATTCATACTTGCAGCACTTTCATTACAGCACTTACTCTGTCTAGGGTCCATCCACGTTAGAAGTATACTTAAGATTCTTATACCAACAGGACAAAATGGTGCAGAAACAGAACCTCTGGAATGAAAGACATGTTTAGGCTACCTTATAAAGGATAACTCAGACCAATACATCACTAACCACTCTGACACTGGGAAAGGAGAACCATATGAATTTGGTTGCACCTATAATTCTAATTACATCATACATAGGATGCCAAATTTACATACTGCCTGATCCACCACTTTTTGCCTGATCTAAATATACTTCTAAACTCCAGACCTGGAAGCCAACACATGCACAGCCCTTGCAAGATTTTAAAAATCCTGCATGCTGGGTTCTCAGTGATCAGATTTTTGCCCAACCAGCTAATCCCTCAAGACCTCAAAGGTAGAAATGAGGCCAGGGTAGAGAGAAGGGACTGTTGTTCAGCCACTCTGGCTTCAAACTATTTGTTAAGATTTGAAGATTTCACACAGTTCAGTGGGTCCTTATTTGCCATCTCAGGCATAACCCAGTTTCTGAACAACAATATAACTCTAGACCGAAATGAAACCCAGATGAGAGAGGATATTGGTAACAATGGACAACTGAATCATAAACTTATACCAACAATCCAAAATGTTTGCAAGAAAAGTAAGAAACTATTTGATATGTGTTTGTTTTGCCACACGCACAAATATTAAATTAGACTAGTTTTGGGTCTATAATGCTATAATACATGCATGTGGTACAAAATTCAAGATGTACTATAGGACATCTGGTGGAAAGGCTCTCTCTCTCCCCCTCTCCTATCCTCTAACCACCTAGTTTCCTTCCCCCAAGGCAAACCACTGTTATCAATTTCTCTGTATCCTTCCAGAGGTTTTTCTAGGATACATGTTTTTAACCACAGTAAATATGTTCTGTTTGTGAAGTTAGGCATTATTAATTCAACATGTCTGCTTGCTCTTGTATTAATTCAACAAATAATTATCGGGCGGCTATTACATGTCAGTTACAGCACTGGGAAGAGAGATGAATAAGAGATCCCTGTCCTTTAGGGACTCATAATCCAGTGTGGGAGAGTGGCTCCTAAGCAAATTAAACCCTGGGGCAAGAACGGACATGAATAAGTGCTAAGAGAATACAGAAGAGAAAGTACTATTTTCGCCTCAGAAATCAGAAAAAGCTTCACAGAAGAAATAACAATAGATTTGCATCTTGAGCACTGTTTTTTGGATGGAAAGAGAATTAGAAAAGTTTCCTACCCAGAGAAACAACATACTAAGAAAAAATGTTGTCAGAGGGCATCATACATTTTGGGACGGGTGAGTTTTGTGGCTGCAGCACAGTGGGGGTTGTGTGTAGAATTAAGAAAGAGCAACACTGTGAGGACTTGTTAGACCATATGACACAGTCTGGACATGAATCTTAGGCAAGGGGAAGCCCGTCCAGGTCTACTTTGTGTTTTGGGAGTTCCCTCTAGTAGTTCAGTAGAAGAGGTCCTAGAGTAATGGCAAAGGGACCAGTGAAGCTCACAATCCGGATGACTCTTTCCAAAGAGCATGGTTGGGAGATATATATTCCAATTAAACATCCTTGTCTCTGTTACTCTCTGGCTCCAAACTTGTTTTTCCATAGCTGAACTGCCTTGACACCCACTCGCCCAAATGAGAAAAGCCAACGCCATCCTAAATCATCTCTTTGTGGCTCTCTATGCAAACACTCACACTTTTCTAATTTTATAACTCAAAGTTGTTTTCTACCTTCTTGGTCCCATTATTGTCTCAAAGAAGCAGACAATATGTATGTCCGAGATAAAAATGGCAGCCATCAAGTTACCTACTTAGCTTGTCAAAGCCGAGTAGATATTTTCTGCTTTCATATTCTAAACCTGCCAGTTTCCCCTTTATCCAATTATTCCCAGTAGAAACAACTCACAAATTTCAGTCTGTTTGAACCAAAATTTTACACTTATGATGAAAAAGTGATACGAGGGGTAAAATCTACATATGTTAGAACTTTGTATATGGTTATTTTATCATGTGGAGTTGAAGATTAGAATCTGATAAATGAGTGGAAGGGAGAGGAAGTGTGTGGGATATTGAGCTGCAAGCCTTTGTTCTTTGAAACAGGACTATCAGCTGAGAATGAGAAGGGCAGGGTTGGAGGAGGGACTAGATCATAAGTGTGCTGGAGCAGCCATGGAAATATGACAGCATGAGATGAAAGGGAAGAAGACTCAGGCTTGTGGGCTACCAACTACGCTCCAGGTTACTGGGCTAGGCAAGTTACATTCTTATGTTTAATGTTTATTTTTTATTTATTTATTTATTTATTTATTTTTTGAGATAGGGTCTTACTCTGTCACCTAGGCTGGAGTACAGTGGCGTGATCACAGCTCACTACAGCCTTGACCTTCCAGCCTCCAGCAATCCTCCCACATAAGCTTCCTGAGTAGCTAGGACTACAGGTGCATGCGCCCATGCCTGGCAAATTTTTTTGATTTTTAGTACAGACGTGATCTTGCTGTGTTGCCTAGGCTGGTCTCCAACTCCTGAACTCAAGCAACCCTCCCAAAGTGCTGGGATTATAGGTGTGAGCCACCACTCCTGTCCTTATGATAACCTTTTAAATAGGTGATAATATCCTCATGTCCTCAGCAAGGAAATAAGTAGCTGTCCATGGTGCTTCACAGGGTCAGCAGTGATGGCAGGATTCAAACTCAGGTCTGACAAAAGCCATGCTCACTAGAATCACCCGGCCAGTCAAACAGAAGCAACACTGAATCTTTACATGCATGAAAACATCTACTTCACAATTTCTAAGAAGGCTTTATTAATATGTTTTAGCCTTGTACATTTGATCATTTGGCTAAATTGTTTAAAATCATTTTCTATTTAAAAAATAGCTTAGTTCTTATTTACAGCTGAAACTCAGGACAAGAGAGGTTCCTAATGCAGTTCATAAGGTAGTAATGGGCTTTAGGGTCAGATGCAGTGGGTTATAGCAGACTGTGTCACTTAGCAGCTATGGAACACTGAACAAGCCATTTAACCTTACATTTTTTCATCCATAAAGTCAGTAACAAAATTTATCTCACAGGGGCTTATAAAGATTAATGCAACAGTACAGTAGTCCCCCCTTATCCATGGGGACACGTTCCAAAGACCCCAGTGAATGCCTGAAACCACAGACAGTACCAAAATCTACACATACTATGTATTTTCTTATACACACACACCTATAACATTTC
Organism: Rhinopithecus bieti; assembly: GCF_001698545.2. NCBI lineage: Eukaryota > Metazoa > Chordata > Mammalia > Primates > Cercopithecidae > Rhinopithecus > Rhinopithecus bieti. The sequence continues at coordinate 1,462,668 of NW_016814250.1, forward strand.
ATGATAAATTATGCACACTAGAAGATTAATAACTAATAATAACAGAGTAATTATAATAATAGACTGTAATAAAAGCTATTTGGATGTGATCTCTCTCTCTTCTCACAATACCTTAATGTACTATACTCACCTATTTTCAGATTATGGTTGACACTGTGGGGACCTGAAACCAAGGAGCATAAAATTACAGACAAATGGGGAATGACTGTACATTTAAAATGCCTAGAACCATGTGTGGCACACAACAGGTGCTAACAAACTTTCCATTCTTCCCCAAGGTCACAGCCCTTAAGATCAGGAAGTACTTTAGTGCAATGGCAGAGCACTGTTCCGGGAGCAGATGGCTTGTTTCCCACCTGGTTTCACCACTCACTAACTGTGAGAGCTAAAGTTAGCCTCACCAAGCTCTACTACATCCATCTGTAGAATGGTCACAGTAACGGTACCTCCCCCAAGGCTGCATTCAGGTCAATCCCAACTTTGGGCAAAAGGATCCAGTCCTTTTATTCCAAAGCTGGGATCTCTGTGTTAAGTTACTTTTCTACCAATTATGCTTGCATGTTGGGCTCAGCTTCTGATAACAGGTCTTGTGCCTCATTCCCCTGTGTCCCATTCCTTATTTTAATGCCTATGTAGTACCCCAGTCCTTACAGGACAAAATTCCTAACTCTCTGACTCCCTCTAAAGCCCAGTCCCAAGACAGGGCCTCTGACACCTGCCTTTCTTGAGAGCCCACGTGCTGAGATTTCTAAATGCAGTCCCCTCCTACACCCAAAGACCCTCATAAGATCCTACTCAGACCACCAGCAGTTTCTGTGCTCTGCCTTCTGGACTGGATTTCCTTGTGACACCTGTGCCCATACTCCAGATATTATCCCACCTTGGTGAGCAGGTCTGAGTCATATCCCAGGTCTTTCCAGTTTGTTCCATTATTACCTTAATTTCCAAAGAAATATTTCCTGTCACCATTTCTTCTACACAGAAGGAAAATAACAAAATAATACAATAGAGAAAAATAATAATTTAGTTTATTTGGAATTATATGGTATTTTTTTCTCTCTCTCAAAAAGCAAGAGCTTTTCATGAAGCATATGCAAAAAATGGCTGGACGTGGTGGCTCACACCTATAATCCCAGCACTGTGGGAAGCCGAGGCAGGCAGATCACCTGCGGTTAGGAGTTCAAGACCAGCCTGGCCAACATGGTGAAACCCCACCTCTACTAAAACTACAAAAATTAGCTGGATGTGGTGGCACACACTTGTAATCTCAGCTACTTGGGAGGCTGAGACAGGAGAATCATTTGAACCTGGTGAGTGGAGGTTGCAGTGAGCCAAGGTCATGTGACTGCACTCCAGCCTGGGCAACAGAGTGAGACTCTGTCTCAAAAAATAAATAAATAAATAAATAAATAAAAAATTTTAAAAAAGCAAAAAATGCCTTGTTTAACCATTAATTATATAGTTTTGTTTTGTTCATTTTTTGTTTGTTTGTTTTTGCCACAGGGTCTTGTTCTGTTGCCCAGGCTGCAATGCAATGGTGCAATCATGGGTGGGCTATCACAGCTTATTATAGCCTCAACCTTCCAGGCTCAAGTGATGCTACTGCCTCGGCCTCTTGAGTAGCTAGGACTACAGATATGCAACCAGCACTCCCAGCTAACTTTCTGATCCTTTTTTTGGGGGGGTTGGGGGGTAGAGACAGGGTCTTACTATCGTGCCCAGGCTGGTCTCAAACTCCTGGCCTCAAGTGATCCTCCTGCCTTGGCCTTCTGAAATGTTGGGATTACAGGCATGAGCCACTGGGCCTGGCCTAAGAAAGCATATAGATTTATAACTGATTGCCTAACTGTCATTTCAGTCACTTGTAAAAGAGAAAGACTCATTGATTTTAGAGTCTTATGTAACAAAACCACCAGCTGATCTTTAGCTTACCAGGAGAAGCCAGTTAGGGCTAGGATGGTTGCTTCTCACCCTTACTTGCCTGCGCCTTCCTCTGCCCTTCCAGATCTGCCATCTCCAGATCCCATCCAGCCTTAAGTCTTGGTTTAATCCTAGTGCTAAAAGTTCCTAGAATGTTCCAGCCCTTCCCCACCCCCCATCTCCCCAATCCATGATACTGGCCTGATCAATTTGCTTAGGGCACCACTGCTGCGTTTCTCCCAACTTGCAGCCTGCCCTTGTTACAGAGCAATGTTCTCTTGCTGTCCAGGGTTTCTCAGGTATAACTTTCTCTTGGGCCCCAGGTTATATGTCAGCAAGGTCCTTCCCTTCCGTTCCCTCCTCTCCTAGGAGGAGGGTCTGGATGGGCCACATTCTAGAGGACAGTCCCTTTTTGCTAATGAGAATAAAGGTGGGCAGAAAGAGGCCTTGCTTCGGTGTGACACTTCACTAATTCTGGTTTTTTTTTTTTTTTTTTTTTTTTTTGAGACGGAGTCTCGCTCTGTCTCCCAGGCTGGGGTGCGGTGGTGTGATCTTGGCTCACTGCAACCTCCACCTCCCAGGTTCAAGCATTTCTCCTGCCTCAGCCTCCCGAGTAGCTGGGAATACAGGCGCATGCTGTCACGCCCAGCTAATTTTTTGTGTTTTAGTAGAGACGAGGCTTCACTGTGTCGCCCAGGCTGGTCTCAAACTCCTGAGCTCAGGCAATCCACCCACCTCGGCCTCCCAAAGTGCTAGGATTACAGGCGTGAGCCACCATGCCCAGCCACTAATTCTGGGTTTCTAATGTTCTCTCCAGTGGGCTCCAGACTCAAACCCAGTGAATTAAGACAAGGTAATTTGCTTTCCTACTTGTCGGTGTTTTTTATGCATATTCCCAAAGGGGAAAAAAACCTATGGTTTGAGGCAGGGTTGGGCCTTTGCTCCCATCCTGAGTTTCTGTCCAAGGAACCTGTCCTACATTGCTGGTTTGCCAATAAATTCTGAGACATAATAAGTGCAAAGCATCATGTTTCAAAAGCCTTTTCTATCCACAAGTACCAATAAATTATTACTCTAATATGTTAAACATTTTCATATACAAAACCACCACAGTCTGTAAATCACTAACTTGCTGGGTCATCTTGTGAAATTGAAGCCTTTCTAAGTTTCTTCCCTCATCTGTACAATGTAGAGATGAGATTAATCTCTATTGCCCTGTGTGTGTATCTCTTTGCTTCTATGGCCCTGAAAAGAGCCATAGACATAGAAACAAAGAGATTGAAGAGATGAAGAAGATGATTGAAGAGATGAAGAAAATACATAAAGTGATCATTAGAATGAATTGGTAGTAAATCCAGAGATGTGGCCTTGCCTGTGGCCAGGGTACATACCTGTGAAGCCCAACTCAGAGCAAACTGCTAAAGACAGGAAAGGGAGTAATCACCGTCCTTATTCCATGTCAGAGTCTTAAGTTGCAAACTAGTTAAAAGAATTCCAAAGCAATCACAATGTTCTTTGATGAGAAAGGCAGTCAAAGATAAGGGAAATTACTTATAAAAAATACTTCTAAGGCAAGTACTCCAGGAGATAAATAAAAACTGAAAAATATAAGATTGTGTATGCATGTGTATAGATATCTGTTCAAACACAAATTTTAAACAGCTCCAACAGTGCTGAAAGCCAAATTGTGATCACATGAGAATCTTTAAAAAGCTTTAGAATTTTTCATTAGGTGTAAGATAATAAAATGCAGAAATGGAAGGCTCACTCCCCTTTTCTCTACTCACTGCAGTTCTAGACATTTTAAGGAGGCTACTTATGTATTTTATGTTGCAATTATAAAATTGATAAAAGATATTAGGAAAAAGTCTATAAGTAATATTTTAAGTCAAAGAAAAATTAGAGGAGCTTATTAAATTTGATAAACCATGGCATCACTGGAAGAATATTAAAGAAAGAGGGAGTTTGATTAACACCTCAGATCAAGTTACGTGAAATACTGTGCCTCTATGAAGCAGGATGGAGATAAACAAAATACAGCTTGCAGGCCAAAAATAGCCTAGTTTTCCCAGCTCTGCATTCCATCTGTCAAAACAAGGTGGATGGCATTCATCAGATACCAGCAATGTGTATATAGCTGGACTGATCCAATCATTTTCTGGTGGACTTAGTTTTAATAATAATAATAATAATAATAATAATAATCAGCCATCAATTAATGAAATTTGTAAAAATTGTTACATAATGGAGGCCTTGTCAGTTATCATCAGCTCATTCTTCTTTCCCTTCTGGAGTCTAGAGTCGAAACTTTCATATCCTCGCTACCAAGTCTAAGGCCCTAACTGAACCTCAACTTTCCTTGAAAACATCCCTGACCCCGGTCAGAAATATCTCCTCTCTCTAACATAGCCGCACACTTGATTGAAATCCCAAGGAGCCAGCTGACATTGGCTGGGCACTATCACAAGTTGGGCCCCGTGGCACTGCATTATCTCTTTTTTTTTTTTTTTTTTGGAGACGGAGTCTCGCTCTGTTGCCCAGGCTGGAGTGCAGTGGCCGGATCTCAGCTCATTGCAAGCTCCGCCTCACGGGTTCACGTCATTCTCCTGCCTCAGCCTCCCGAGTAGCTGGGACTACAGGCGCCCGCCACCAGGCCCGGCTAGTGTTTTGTATTTTTTAGTAGAGACGGGGTTTCACCGTGTTAGCCAGGATGGTCTCGATCTCCTGACCTCGTGATCTGCCCGTCTCGACCTCCCAAAGTGCTGGGATTACAGGCGTGAGCCACGGCGCCCGGCCTGCATTATCTTAATTAAGCGTTGGAAGAACACCATCCGCGATTAAAAGTATTCCCGTTTCACATTGTTCTTATTGCTCTGGCAAGTTCTTAGTGGCAATGATTGCTTTCTTCTCTATGTGAAGGCTGATACTTGCATGTCATTTCTTCTTATCTATATCACAGCCTCTCCAAGGTAGGGCTATCTTAAAGAGCACTAGAACCTTATGGAACCTACATGGCTCAAGTGGTTACACCCTTAGTGTCTGAAGTCAGGACTGAGCTACCCTCAGCAGTGTAGTCCTCTTGTTTAGCAACAGGCTAGTGCCTGGGGCAGGATCAGCTATCCCGTCTCAGTTGGGGACTAATCTTGTGCTGTGACCCTGGAATTTACTCCCAAACCTCTCAAAGCCTTGTCTAGCAGAGCAGTAGAAGTTACTGTTTAAAACCTTGTCCCAGAGGGGTCATTAGCCATTGCATCACCATATAACAAGGCAAAGACACATAGGGAGCCAAGAAAATATCTAAAAGTAAATGAGATGTTCATTTGAATGAAATGAAAATTTAAATGAAAAGTACATTTCAAGTATTTTTATTGGTCTGCAACAGGCAGGAAATAGATTCTCATTTAATCAAAGTTTAATCACATGATCCATTTGTGATAAAACAAAAGTAGTTTTTAATTGCGTGGTTTTAGCCTCTGCCTCTTTATAAGGACCTATGTGTGATAGGCATCGTGTTTATCGTGCAGACAAAGGTTTGTAATAAAAATATTTACTTGCAAGGAGTTCACAGACCTACATACAATTACCTATGATAAAATGTGTTAAGTGCATTTTAAGGTATAAAAAGTGTTAAGAGATCACAGAGGAAGAAGAAATTAATGAGGGAAGGAGAAGAGGACAGAAAGTAGTGATCACAAAAGTTTTGTGAAGAGGTCATCTTTCATCTGAACCTTAAAGGAGAAATGCAATTTCTCCAAGCTGAGAAGGAGAGGAAGGACAATAATGGGTTGTTTTATTTTTAAGACAAGACCACACTTCTCTAGGAGGAGTCACAGCTGCCTAAACACAGCGCCATAGCACACACAGTGCCGTCTACATATGACTCAGGATAGACTGATTAAATAACTGTACAATAAAATTCAACAAAGTCATGGAAATTCATTTTAAAATCAGTATAATAAAAATCTTACTAAAGACAACCATATCAGCAAACCCAAGGAAAAGTCGAAATCATTAAACATGGTGCTAAAGTCTAAGGAATGTCAAACAAAAGGTGAGAAACTGACCCCCAGTAACGATGGAATTTTTATGTATGTTTAGTGTTACATAATAACTTACTCACAATTCAGTTTTCTGCTTACATATTTATAGTATTCTGAACTGAATATGTTTATCCCATATGAAATGAAAGCTGAGTATTATTCTGCATCAGTTCGAAAGGATATGGTCTTTCAGATGTACTCAACCTTTAAGTCAATAGAATCTAATAGTTTAAGAAGACATTACATTTCAGACAGCCATTCTGCCTAAAAAACAGTCTAAATTATTTAAATTGAATTCTGATCGAAGTTAAAATAAAATCTTCTTCAATGGGACATGCAAGGTTCTCAGAAGTTTTCCAAATGACAGCTTTGTAATCTGATTCTGTTTCATCCAGTAAAGCCATATAATGAATATACCATGAAACTGCAGTCACTGTGGCTGTCTATGGAGTACTTTACAACTTACATAGGCCCCTTGTTCTTGAACTCCAAAAAGGCAGGGAAAAATGGTGCAAATGGTTCTCCTTGAAGCTTAAATATTAAATACTAACTTGAATTACTGAACAGAAAGTTTTGCCTCTTATGGAAGAAAACAGATGGGTTTTCATTCTAACTAGGACTTACCCTGGGTCACAGAGATAATGGAGAGATGCTAGACTTTAAATCAGAAGACCTTGGGTTGAAGCCAAATTCATCTACTCACTAGCTGTGACTTGGTGCAAGTTACTGTACATCTTAGGGTTCTATTTCCAATTCCATGCAATTGCAGAAGTATAGTCTACCTAACTAGATTATTGAGAAGTGCAGAAGAAACATTTTCAGATGCCAAGGACAGTGCTTAGCAGAATAGGTACCTAAATAACTTAGCTATTAATATTGATTCTAAAGTTGGGCCTTAAGCTAAGAAAGATCTCCTGTTTGTCAGTCTACATACCATATTGTCTAGGCAGTTTTTATTGGTGTTTTTGAAGGGTTTTTTTTTTTAAAAGGAAACTAGAGTAATACAACAACTATGTTATATATCCACTTTCCACAATTTGGGTTGTCTTTTCAACCCTAAAAACAAAAATAAAAAATTTTCCAAATCATGATCTAGGTCCCCATGAATGCATTTGGCTCCATGACCATTTAGCCATTCAGATGGACAACTGAAAACTACCTATAACTAAGAAACCAGGGAAGAGAAGACTGCTCCTGAGAAGCTACCTGAGCTGCATCTAGGAAATGTGGGATCCAGCATCTTGCCACAAGGCTGAGCCATGAGATGATGAAATGAGTGAAGCAGCAGGAGTCTGCACGCCCTGGCTCAAGGAAAGAGCAGCTGCTACAGCTGCTGCTCAGGGCTTGCCAATGGCTGGCATGCTGGAATGCAGGCTCCGTGATGCCAGACCTTTCACTGCTTCAGGAGAGGCTGGATGTCGAGAGTTTATATGAAATCTCCTCATTTTTAAATATTGGCAAATAATTAAAAACGTTAAAAAAATTACGCAGGCCAAACAAAACATCTTGGCTGGCTTGATTTCAATCTGGAGAAATCAGATTAAGAGCCTTGAAAGGAGAAGAGCACCCAGGCATGCAGACTGGGGCTGCGTGCAGCTTTCAACAAGGGGATGGGGGCCTGGGTAAGGAGTACATTCTCCACTGAAGCACTACTGGGCAGGATTCTGGCCTTCTATTTCCCTCCGTATTTGGATTCTTATCTTTATGCCTAAGCACGAAAAACAAATCCTGGAAGCTGGCATTCGGATAAATAACATAAAGTCTGCTCGGGGTATGAAAAGGGAAAACAAGGCATCTAGAACACAGGCATGTCCCTGAATGGCGTTACCCTTATGTCCTTGGGATTCACAGCTAGATGCCTCTGGTGTTTCATAAAGTATCGGGAAAAAAACACTCAAATCGACACTCAGTTCTCTGGAAAACTATTCCAGTTCACTAAACTGCAATGTTATTAAATGCCCTTGAGGCGTTTATCCACGAACTGCTGCTGCATGCTGGTGGTGACTGCTGGGCAAGCTAACAGAAGCTGATCCAGGCCTTCCTTATGAGGAAGCAAATGCTATAGATAAACAGTATGGAGAACTGTAAATAAACAGTATGGAGAAGGTGGAGGTAATTCATTAAACTGCATCACAGTAATGCCACACATGACCAAAGACATACATTTGTAACACTGAGGTTAAAATAGCTATTGAATTTATGTGCCCTTCAACATACCCTGGAAAGAAACACTGGCAACAAAAACATGAGAACATGAAGTAAAAAGGCTTCCTCATTCTTTGGTCCATTTGAGAAAGGTCACGATTAACCTGCTAGGCTCTGAGCACTGCAAAGATCTAGGAAATCTGTAAAAGGGTTAAATAGTAAATATATTAGGCTTTGTGAGACATAGTTTTTGTTTTTTGTTTTTTGTTTTGAGATGGAGTCTTGCTCTGTTGCCCAGGCCGGAGTGCAGTGGCTCGATCTCAGCTCACTGCAAGCCCTGCCTCCCGGGTTCAAGCGATTCCCCTGCCTCAGTCTCCCGAGTAGCTGGGACTACAGGTGCCTGCCACCTTGCCTGGCTAATTTTTTTTTTTTTCTGTATTTTTAGTAGAGATGGGGTTTCACCGTGTTAGCCACGATGGTCTCGATTTCCTGACCTTGTGATTTGCCTGCCTCGGCCTCCCAAAGTGTTTAGTCTGTCACGACTAATTCACCCATGTCATTGTAATGGGAAAGCAATCATAGCTGATATATAAATGAATGAGTATGGTTCTGTTCCAATAAAACTTTATTTATAAACACTGAAATGTAAATTTCATGTATTTTAACATATCACAAAATATTTTTGACTCCCCATCCGGTCCCTGATATAGGATAATGATCAAAGAAGAAATAGCATTTCCTGGTCAACTGCCATGAGTCAAAACTGTGCTAAGCACTTTACTGGATCATTTAACTAAGACAACAATCCTACGAAACAGTATCTCCATTTTACATATGAGAACACTGAGGCTGGGACAGTGAAGTAACTTGCCTAAGTGTTTATCGAAAGTAAATGAAAGAGCCAAGATTTGAGCCCAGGCAGACAGGCTCTGGGACCTTTGCTACACTCTGAGGGCCACATGTGCATATAACAGTTCCTAGCCTTGGCTAGGTATCAGAACCTTACTGGAAACTTTTCATAATACTTGGATCCTTTTGATTTATTGAATCAGACATGGTACCCAGGCATCTTTATACTTAAAAAAGACATCTCCCACAAATGTTCCTAGAGAACAGTTGGGACCTACTATATGCCCAGATCTTTGCTTTGTTGGACCAAGTAGTATCAGACATGGTCCTACTGATAAACAACGTATTTATCTTGAATGTCAAATCACCCTGCTATTTGAACATGTTACTTAACTCATGATCACAACCAGAGGTGCGTTCTCCAAAGGTATCAAATTACAGATCAGACCCATATGCAGCTAAGTCTTAGACGGTGGCCAAAGTCTTTTTTACCAAAGCCATATTTGCTGAAAACCACCACCACAGAGCTGGGGATAAGCCAAAGGTGAACGAAAACTGGAAGTTAAATTATATCAAGAGCAAAAAGTGGCAAGACAGCTAGTAAAGACAAGACAAATGACACTTAACAACTTCATATAGTACATTTTAACAGAATAAGCATAGATAAACCAACCTGACTTGTGGCAAAGCATTTATTTGCATGACTGCAATGGGTTCCCTGTGGTCAGAATTCCCTGCTACAGCTCTGGAAAGTATTTAAGTCTCTGGCTGGGAGAAAACTCACCATATGAAGCTTCTGTTGACCTCCCTTGCCAGACCTAACCTAGTGGAAACCACACAGGAAAGCAATCTGTCCAGAGAACTATGCTTCCATTTCAGAACACAAATACTGAAAACTCTTAAGACATGCACAGGAAAAATCTCTCATTCCCCACAGATCCCCACCTGGTACTTTACACCTCAGAGATTTTCAGCCTTGGGACAGGGCCAGTCATACCTTCCTGAACTTCCCTGAGTAAGAGGCTACTTGTGCAATGGAGTGTTTGGAACTCACTGGAATGACATGACTGTCCTATTTAAGTCTTCCCAAAACAGATCCATTCTGCTATTGTAGTCTCATCCTACCAATGGAGGTCCTTCTTCTTTCCATCTTTTCTTTTTGCTGACCTATGCTGTTTTGCAGCCACCGTCTTTTGACCCCAGTTGATGTTTCACTCCGCTTATCCATTTACATTTTTCTAACACCAAATGTAGATCCAGAATAGTGAATTCTGTGCAAAAGAATATTCTAAAGTTTTCCACCCTCTGACTGGGCTTGAGTACTCGCTGTAAATCAAGTACTCAAAAAGCCTAGAGCTATAAACTGAGAAGACAAGGAGAAGAACTCTAAACGGCAGACAGAACCCATGTGTAATGGACTGCAGCCTTCGTAATGAACACTTGTAGCCACTAGCGAGAACTTTCAACAATGGTATCTTTGAACGTAAGGACAATGAAAACCTTTTAAAATCAAGGCAAATCTACTATAACTACATGTCTATAATTGCTGGGAGGTTTACTCCATCAGATAAAGGCAAATCTACTATAACTACATGTCTATAATTGCTGGGAGGTTTACTCCATCAGATAAATAGTTTTGTTGTCTTATTTTAATTTTCTAAAAAGTACCATGGAACTTCAGTAGAGTAGTACAAAAGAAAAAGTTACCAACATTTGATTTCAACCTCTTAAGACACTAGGAGTCCAGTGTCTGCAGTGTGTTAAGGCTGTGAATTTGCTATAAGTCTAAGTACAAAGATAAATAGCATAGCTACAATTGATAGCTATTGCATTAATGGGAACAAATAGAAATAAGATCTTAGTGACAAGAACACCTTTGGCAATACCACGAAAAAGTTGAAAACATGGTTCAAACAGAAGCCTTAAAAACCAACATGTTACAGTTGAATAGTCTATCATACAAATGATGCAGGAGTCTGCAAAATCATAGGAAATGCTACTGTTTTTAAGGGATCCAGAAGGCTATAGAACATAAACACATATTCTCTCATTGGCAACAAGAATCCCATATTCACCTAGTGGTTTTATTGTTTTGGTTTGGTTAACATTTTGGTGTACTTCCTCCATCTTATTTTTCAAGTACACATTTGTTTTTAAACACAGAAGTTATTTTTCCCCATTTTCAGTGCACAATTCAACAATTAGTCAATTTATAGAGCTTCATAACCATTGTCACAATCCAGGTTTTGAGTATTGCCATTGCCCTAAAAAGGTCCCTTCTGCCCATCTGCAGTTAATTCCTGTTCCCATTCCCCAGGCAACTACTAATCTAGTTTCTGTCTCTTTAGGTTGGTCTTTCTGGATACTTCATATAAATGAAATCATATGATATGCAGTATTTTGTTTTTGGTGTTTTCCACTTAGCACAGTGCTTCTGAGGTTCATCCATGTTGCAGTGCATGCTGAACAGTATTCCATTATGTGGATATACCACATTGCTTTTACTTTACCAATTGGCATCTGCATCTGATTGTTCCCAAGTTTTTCTTGTATTGAATAATACTCATTAAATTTGCATATACATCTTTGTATAGGCATAGATTTTCATTTTTCTTGGGTAGAAGTGATAGATAACTTGGGTATCTAGAAGTGGAATTGCTGGATCTTAGGTTAAGTGTATGTTTAATATTTTAAGAAACTGCCAAACCGTTTTCCATGCTGGCTACACCATTTTACATTTCCACCAGCAATATATGACGTGTTTTTTCATATCCTCACCAAAATGTAGTACTGTTATTTAAAAATTATTATTTTAGCCTCTTAGTGGATATGAAATTACATCTCATTATGGTTTTAATTTGCAATTCCTTAATGATTAAAAACATTGAATATCTTTTCATGTGATTATTAGCCATTTATGTATCTCCTTTGCGACACGTAGATTATGCATGTCTACTCAAACCTTTAACCGAAAAGAGCTGTCATCTTATTATTGAGTTCTAGGGGTAATTTAAAATATTTTGAATACAAGTTCCCAATTAATGTTTTTAACTTTGCCTGGAACTCTAAAATTAAATTATCTTTCATTTGTGAGCTAGAACAAGGGTTCTCAAATTGTGGCCCAGGGTCTCAGGGACTGTTATGGGGGTTAAAGAATTCAAAAGTATTTTCATAATTATACTTACACATTAATTGTCCTTTTCATTCTCATGCTTTTATGAGTATACAGTGGAGTTTTCTAGCGGCTACAAGAAATATTCACAATTATCTGAAAAGGCTCTTAAAATTCCTCTCTTTTGCAGCTACATATCTGTGTGAGGCCAATTTTCCTCATATACTTCAAAACAGAAGAATCCAGATGTCTTTTATTAACCAGGTGTTGGAAAGGTTTGCAAAGATATAAAACAACAACATTTTCTCATTATTTTAAAAATTTTATTTCAGAAAATATACTACGTTAACATATGATGAGTTTTATTGTTATTTTTAAAGGAATTAATACATATTTTAAAAATGTCTTAATTTCTAGCACACAAAATGTCAATAGCTATAACTTACATAAAACCTCTTTGGGATTTTCAATAATTTTTTCTTTTTTTGAGACAGAGTCGCACTCTGTTACCCAAACTGGAGTGCAGTGGTACAATCATAGCTCACTGCAGCCTCAACTTCCCAGGCTCAAGCAGTCCTCCCACCTCAGCCTCCTGAGTAGCTGGGACCACAGGTATACACTACCACACTCAGCTAATTTTTTCTTTTTTAAGACCAGGTCTCACTGTGTCCCCCAGGTGGGAGTGCAGTGGTGCAATCATTGCTCATTGCAGCCTCAAACTCGTGGGTTCCAGTGATCCTCCCACCTCAGCCTCCCAAGTAACAGAGACCACAGGCATGCACCAATACACCCAGATAATGTTTTAATTTTTTTTGTAGAGATGGGGTCTCACTATGTTGCCCAGTCTGGTCTTGAACTCCTGGCCTCAAGTGATCCTGCCACCTCAGCCTTCCAAAGTACTGGGATTACAGGTGTGAGCCACTGCACCCAGCCAGATCTTCAGTAATGTTTAAAAGCATGAAGAAATCCTGTAACTAAAAGGCTTAAGAATGACAGAGGGAGAGAAACCATAAGCTAAGGAAATAGTGGACTGACTTCTGATTAGAGAAGCCATCAGAAAACATTTCCTAGCCAGGTGTGGCGGCTCACGCCTGTAATCCCAGCACTTTCAGAGGCCAAGGTGGGAGGATCACCTGAGCACAGGAGTGTGGGACATGCCTGGGCAACATAGTGAGATGCTGTCTCTACAATTAAAAATTAGCCAGGCATGGTGGCGTGCACCTGTAGTCTCAGGCACTTGGGAGACTGAGGTGGGAGGATGACTTGAGCCCAGGACGTCAAGGCTGCAGTAAGCCATGATTTGTGCCACCGCACTCCAGCCTGGGTGACAGAGTGAGACCCTGACTCTAATAAGGTAAAAAAGAGAAAACATTTCCATATGCCAAAGTCAAGTACACAATCCCTAAAAATCAAATGCAAGCTTCACTGTAGAATCCAAGGAGAGGTGCAACACACAAGGTTTTTAACATCTGCTTCCTTAATTCAGACTCAACCAACATTTCTGAAGGTTTTGAGGCCTTTGCCATCACATGCTGAGAGGAGTAAGATGAAGAAGCTAGCAACTGAAACGTGTACCAAGAATATCTGGGGGTGAGAGCAAATTTCTGATGAGATTATTGTTGAAAATCTGTTAAACTCTGTACATTACATGGGGCTCAAACAGACGGCCTCTGTGATTATGCTTCCCTATGTCTCCCTCAATGTCAGCTTGCTCATCTATCTCTTGAGACGTTTTTGTCAGAATACCGTGGCTGAAGTGTTTAAAAGGTAAACTGTAAGCCTTTATTACTATGTGAACCTATCAATAATTTATTTATGAATGTATCTGTTAAATCTCAGGATTTCCAGAGTAGTAGCTTTATAAAGTCACATGAAGTGGACGTACAACTCATAGAAAAATTCTTTGTCATTCACTGTACTTCATTGCCAGAGAGAAAAGGACTCTAATTATCATAATAATGTCATGAAATATTATAAATGAAAACTGATGGTAAAAAGTGAAGATTGGATAAACCTCTTCAGAAAATTGATGTATGTTTATCTTTTTTTCTGTTTATTAAGACTAGAAATGAATAAAACCTCTACTAGCTAACTATAAGACTTAAAGGTAAAACATATCTTTATTCTATTGGGAAGTCAGTTTTAGAATAAGTGCCACAGGCCGGGAGCAGTGGCTCACGCCTGTAATCCCAGTAGTTTGGGAGACCCAAGCAGATGGATCACCTGAGGTCAGGAATTCAAGACCAGCCTGGCCAACCTGGTGAAAGCCCATCTCTACTACAAACACAAAAAATTAGCTGGGCATGGTGGCAGGTGCCTGTAATCTCAGCTACTTGGGAGGCTGAAGCAGGACAATTAGTTGAACCTAAGAGGTGGAGGTTGCAGTGAGCCAAGATCTCACCATTGCACTCCAGCCTGGTGACAAGAGCAAGACTCTGCCTTAAAAAAAAAAAAAAGTGCTACAATCTTAATTTCTAACACGTAATAATTATAGTAACCTAACTTATAAATTTGTGCATACATGTCTGTGTATGTATGTGTGTATATAGTAAAAAAGTTAATATAATATGTAAAGATCTTGTACCATATCTGGTACATAATAAGCAACAACTGTTAATTATTACTATGACTGTTATTGACACCAAAGTAAATTCATTGATACTAAATTGGATTTTCATTTATTTAATCTATGGAATATCATCATTGTATTGCCTTGAAATTAAATGAAGCCTCATTAGAATTCAAATATATCTTATGAAAAATCATAAAATATCATCCAAAATGACACATTTTCTATCACTTGCAATTATGGGGAATGAAGACAGCATGAACAATTAAAATCCCCAACAGACTTCTTACTTAGGAGGGGTCCCTGTGCTAAGTACTCAAAAGCCTATTGATTTAATAAATGAGTTCAAAGCCCACATTAGCCTATAATGTTTGCCTGAAAAAAATTCACCTTGGTTATCCCAAAGCTACTGAAAAAGAAGATGAAAAAATTCATACTTTCTTCAACAACAACTCTGCTCTCTGGTAAAAATGGCAATATAATTCCTGAAATTTTTAAAAGATGATAATTGAAAGAGAAGCAATGCATCTAGTAATGTATACACTGATTTATTATTAACAACTGAATGGCTGGAAAATCATTTGGGAAATTAACAAAACATAATAAAAGCAATACAATTTAAAATGTGGGCTATATATTCTGTTTGATAGAGATACCTCATTTAATTCAGGTAAGTTTACACCTTGACATTTGAAATGTTTACATTTCAGAGAAGGAGTAGAGAAGGTAAAAGCTTGGTATTTATTTTATGGAAATTCAATTAAAAAAGTGTTTTTTGATCACATACTGTGTGCCTACCAGCTTTTTAGATACTGCAGGATTACAGAGCCATTTCAGATAACATCTTATGCTCTTGGGAGCGCATGAAGTAGATCAGGTGTAATAAGACCCATATACATCAGTGCATATATGAGAGAGAGGGAAAGGAGGAACAGCAAGATATGAGTGGTAAAAAACAAAACAAAACAAAAAATGTGGTAAACATAATATGGGCAATGGAGTAAAGGGAAACAATGTAAACTATAATTCTTTAGAATTATAATTTACCTGTAAAATTTAAAAAGTGACACAAATTGAACAGATGAATAAAAAGGACTCGGGTTCCAGCTCCACTTTCCAACCTTACCACCTACTCGGCCCTACGCTGACACTCCCCTTCAGCAATATAGAGCTATGCAGCAAGCTCTGAATACTCCTTACGTCCCCTTCAAATCTCAATGCATTCTTTCTCCCCAGCCTTAAATGCATCCCTACTTCTCTGCTTACAGCCAAGACTCAGCTTAAGACACAAAAGGAACCACTCGTTTGACCCTCACTAAGCACTACCATGTATTGTTAGTGTTGTTTTCATACAGATGTTTTAATTCTCCAACTAGACCATAAACTGGCTGAGTACACAGACTGTGTATTACACAAATCTATGTCTTTCCCACGGTGCCTGGCACTGTCAATAAATATCTGGTAGTTGATTAAGGTGGAAGCTGACTTAAGAGCAAAGTCAGACTGTTATTGAGCTATGATAAGCTTTTATTAAGGGAAGACACAAAGCAAGAAGCATTGGTAAAATACCAATTGAGTAGTAGTATGGTTAGTTTAGGGATAGAGAAGAGTCTGTCAAGTGAAAGGGAAGAAATAACCTGAATTGGAAGTAAGAAAGAGGTAGAGCAGAGATATTTTGAATGAAGCATTAATAAGACTCTGAGGCTGATTTTTCATAAAGAACAAAGGTGAGAGATGAGTCACAAATTACTTTAAGGTTATAAATGTTAGTGCCTGAAATAATCATGATGTTATCATTAACAGTAATGTGAAAGTTAGGAAGAACTGCCAAGTTTGCAGGAAGGCTTGGAAGTTAAATTTTCATCTTGTTATGTTTTAGATACCTGTAAAATACAGGCATGGGAAGATCCTATAGGCAAATGAACATATAGAACCTAAAAACTGAAGCTAGAGAGAACAAGATGTTGACGATGTTGATTTGGGAGACAGTCACAAACATATGTTGACTGAATGTACTAAAGGGATTACATGAAAAAGGGAAAAGATTTCGAACACAGGTATAGCTGACCTCATAGTTTGTGTTGTTTTACGTATATGGTAATCATTAGATTAGGGGCTTGAGCAATAAATAAGGGCTCCCATTTATTTTCAGAATCTATGTATGGGCACCAAAACACAGAAGAGCTTTAACAATTCCATTTGAATTTGAATAGTTGGAGGAGTCGAAATACGTGTGGGCTGGCTTATGGCACCAGGTTAGAGGATGTATTAAATCCTGTATATAGTCATGCTAGAAAAAAAAAATAAGGCATAACTGAAACTATTGAACACTGTCTATCAAAAAGAAGGGATTCTAGTTGAAAATTGAGATTAAAGCTCTTCCAAAACAAAACAAAACAAACAAACAAAAAAAATCTCAAGTTAGGTGGGAAGAATAGGGATCAGAGAAAGAATGTGCAAAAAAAAAAAAAAAAAAAAAAAAAAAAAAAAAACACAAAAAACAAAACCCCAAAAAAAACCCCAAAACCCCCCAAAAAAAACCGAACTAGCATAGACAACACGCAAATCCCTAATCTCAGGAAGAAGCAGGTTATCTTGCAGTAAATTAAATGAGCTGGAGAGTCAAGAATTTTATGGCTAAGAGAAAAATGGAATTTTAAAGATTTTATAAAAGAATAACACACGTTAGTCAAAGTAGAATGTATTATACTATTTCATGATATGACATTCAAAGCACAATGATTTTGTCTATTTTATTTCCTCAGCGCTACACACAGTAAAGCTCAAAGCAAACACTAAATAAATGTTTGTCACATAAGTGTGCAGAACATTTCTCTCCAGTTAGAGTGAGTCAGTATTACATTGTGGGGACATAGAAAAACGAAGCTCTCTCAGTTCTATGGCAAATCCAGTATTAGTATTCCATAGCTGGAGATCATTTTACACTTGTTCACTGTTTCTTAATTTCAGCAGACTCTAACCTTCAAGAAATAGTATGTTGTGTGGGAAAATGTTTCGGCTTTGAAGTAGAACAATACAGGTTAGAATCCCAGCTCTACCATTTCTTAGAAAACTGTGAAGCTTCTGAAAGTAACGACTTGAATGTCTTCATTTTTAAAATGGTAATACTGATAACGATATCTAATTTACAGGATTGTTATAAGGAGTAAAAGAAACATTACATCTGATAAGGCCTGACTAGATGAAGGAAATTAACAAATGTTTATTTTCCTTCTTATTTCAGGAAAGGTACATCCAGAAAAAAAAAAAAAAAAAACCCTGGAGTTGGGAATTCAAAATCTTATTTCCATTTTATTCAAGTTATTTCCTCTTTCTGCTGCAGCAAGGCAAAACTGATGAACAAAGAGCAGTTTATTATTAGGAATTAAGTATTAAGGAATTATAACTTCAGTGAGGATGCTGTGTAAGAACTGGAGACTTAAATCTTCCCTGGACAAACTAGAAGACATGAAAATATTGCAGATGAGCTATTTATTATTCCTCTTTCTCCTGTAGGCCTCCTGGCTTAACTAGAATGCAGTCTCTCTGACTCTCAATCCTAGCTTACCCAAGATGCTAGAGAATCCTCTTACCTAATCTGTATGGTTTTGGGTGGACTACAGGAAACATATTTAGGTTTGAGAATTTGACAGGCGCTTTCTGCTGAATGACAGATGAAACAGTGGTTTATAAAACTGTATGAGTTTTTGGAAGTTTACCTACCTCCTACCTATCAGAAAATATGAGTTAGTGTTTGCTAATTCATTGTGAAACAACATAAAATCATGCCTCAAAAGACAGCTATAAAAACATAAATTCCGTCATCTTTAGAACTTCGTTTTCAAGTTTACACATAACAATGTTATGAGTTCTGTAGGAGTTTAATTTTTTTCTTTGCTGAAACTGACACAAATATTCACTTAGAAATTATTTATTCCCATTATCTCCTAATGAATTACATATAATTTATGGATATTAAAATTTGAATAATTTTGAAATTAAAATTAGAGATTTTTTTGAAAAGAAAATCTCAGTATCTCCTCTGTACTAGTAATGGAGTTACTCAGTTGCAGAAAATGTCACCATAAAACACATGAAAACATTTTTTATTAACAAAACCACATTCCTAAGGAAATGAAATCAAGGCAAGATACTTAACAGCAGATTCATCTTAGAGATTATAATCCTAATGTTTTCACACTCTTACCTGAGCTGAACTCAAACATCTGGCACTCCACTCTATCACTCACTGGGTCATTTTTCCTCTTTCAACAAGGACTTACTCAGAAATGTCCTATCTTTATACAGAAGTTTACTTAACTATGAGTAGACATTTTCAGATATCTGTCATGCATAATATATTAATAACATTTAAATAAAATGTAAGCCTTTACGCTTTCCTAAGATATGTGTAATCAGAAAATAATAACACAGTACAATTTCCTTAAGGCATCCATCACAAAAAAAGTTGCTGAAAGCTTTGTATACATGAATGTTAACACCTCAAAATTTTAGTAAAAGCTTAATCAAGACCAAGCATTATGCTCCATTCTGGGCCTTTTGTTTAACTGAGGTGAAATGTACCGTACAATATAGTAAGTCTGAATAAATGTTTCCCTGAGCCAAGAAAGCTACTCTGTGCTCTCTCCAGCCAATCCCCACCCACCACCAGGAACCTACTATTCTAATTTCAGTCACCTAATTTGGTTTTTGCTTTTTCTTGAACTTGATGTAAATGAACCATACAGTAAGCACTCCTTCGTGTCTGATTTTTTTCCCTTAAAGTTTTTAAGATCTGGGTTGTATGCATCAGTAGTTCATTCTTTTCACTGCTGAATAGTACTCCATTATGTGCATATACATAGTTTACCCACATTATGAATAAAGATGTTATGAACATTCATGTGCACATATTTGTGTGCATGTGTGTATTCATGTTTTTGGATAAATACTTGAGAGTACAATTCCTGGGTCATAGCAGTAGGTATATATTAGGTAGGCCTAGAGTATATACACAGTGACTTTATAGGAAACTGATGAACCATTTGCTAAAGTGGTTGTGCCATTTTATGCTTCCCACCAGTGAAACATGCGAGCTCCAGCTAATTCACATCCTTTCCAATATTTGGTGTTTTCTATCTTTATCATTGATTTCTGGAGGTATAAAATAGCATTTAATTCAGGTTTTAATTTGCCATTTGTATTTCTCTGACTACAAATGATGTTGAGCATTTTTTAAATGTGCTTATTGGCCAGCATCATTGGTTAAGCCTGTCTTCAAGTCTTTGGGTAGTATTTTTAGTTTTGGATTTTCAAATAACTTCAGACTAACAAAAAAGCAGAAGAAAAGTACATAAAGTTCCTGTATAACCTTCACTCAGTTTCTCCAAATGTTATACAACATTATAAATGTTATATAAATATCTTAATCACAGCATAATGATCACTGAATTATAATTCAATACTCTTAACAAATCCACACTTCGCTCATATTTCATCGGTTGTCCACCTATGTCCTTTTCATGGTTCCCGGTCCAATCCAGGATCTCACACTGCATTTTGTTGACATATCTCCTTAGTCTCCAACTGACAGTCTCTCAGTTTTTGTTTTCATGACCTTGACACTTTTGAAAAATATTGGCTCATTATTCTGTAGACTGTTTCTGAGTTTGAATTGTCTGATATCACCTCTTGTTTAAATTCAACTTAGGCATTTATGGCAAGAATTTAACAAGAATGACGTTCTACCCTTCTCAGTGCACAATTCCAGGTGGTACATGATATTGACATTTCTCATTACTGGTGATACTAACTTTGATTACTTGGCTAAGGTGTCTGCCAGGTTTCTCTAGTATAGTGTTACTTTTTTCCTCTGTTGTTAATAAGTATCTTTTGGGGAGATATTTCAAGACTAAGCAAATATTCTGCTTCTCATATTTTCACCTACTAATTTAGCATCCATTAATCATTCTTATTTGTAACAGTTATTACCATGGTGATGGCTAAGTAGTGTTTTTCCATTTTCCTCATTTCTTCTATATTTATTGATGGTATTGCACCGTAAGCTGTCCCTTTTCCACCATTCATAGATTGTGTATGAAATTATGGATATTTAATGCATGCTATGGATTATAATCTATTCACCTTTATTTATTTATTTTGTTGTTCAAAGTGTCCCAGATTTGCCCACCAGGAGTTTCTTCAAATGGGTTCTTATGTCCTTTTGAAATGCCTCCATCCTTTTTTGAGACCTCCTTACTTTCTGGAGCCCCAATATATTGATGCTCCAAGATAATTTGTATTTTCTCTGCCCCTAGTCCTAAATCCAGCCACTGCTTAAAGATCCTGACTCTTTTTGGTGGTGAATGGTATTAAGAAGTCAAGATCTGGGTGCTAGCTATGCTTATTGTTACTGGGTGTCACTGTATCTGGGCCTTCTCAGTAGACAGAACAAGGAATTGTAGATATGTTCATATAAAGAGACACACATAGATATGTACACATATTAAAAACCAGGAGATCATAATATTTCCTATTGCAATCCAACATTACAGGGTTCATTCCTAATTTGCAATCAATCCCATTAGCTCCTAGTTGATCTTTCCTGTATTTCTTTGCAAAAATATGCAGATAAACGTGTATATTTTTTCTCACGTGGATAGTAGCATTATTTATACACACAAACTCAAGTACTCTGCTTTTTCCAGTGACAATATATCATCCATATCAATTCAGAGAGACCTTTCTTATTCTTTAATAAAGCTGCACAGTACTCCATTGTGTGGATGTACTATAGTTTATTTAAGCACTATCCTAGGTTTTCAACACTTAAGTTCCTAACATTTTGCAATAAAAAAGCAAAGCTGCAATGATTTTTGGCCAGCTTTTCATTGGGTAGTCTTACCACCACCCGAAATTTGTGCCTTATGCACTGGGAGGAGCCTGGCCTCTTAGCTTGTGTGTGATGGCCTGGTGTTCAAGCTGTGAGGTGGGAGCCTGTTGGCAGAACACCCTCTTTCTTTGCTGAGAACTTTCTTTTTGCCTAATAAATCTGCCCTCCTCACCCTTCAGTATGTCCTCATGTCTAATTTTTCCTGGTCATGAGACCAGGACCTGGATTTTAGCTGAACTAAGGAGCAAAATATCCTGCATCAAAATGAGGTTATAGTCCTATGTGTATGCCAATTTTGGAACTGGAAAAGGTACTGGATCTTAATTCTAAATAAACAATGATATGTGGGCTCTGGCTTTCCTGGCAGAAGGAGATGAGATATGGTTAGAGAGTACTGACATTCTCAGGCCATAGATATATGTCACCACAGGCCACAGATACTCCTGTGATAGCCAGGTCTCCCAGTTCTACGACCTGCTAAAAGTAAAGCAAAAAGACACCAAAATGAAAGTCACCAAATGTCACCTCTGGCCAAAGACATCAATTTAAATAGTCAGAAGACAGTTTACTTTTTTACAAGCAGCTTAAAGTTAAAGAGACATTGTAGTGGACATTACTGTAGCCTACACATCGCTCATTTCCTCTCTCCCTTCCCTAAAGAACTCTAGCTCTGTCCCCTTTCCAGCCCTTCCCGCACAGCTTCTTATGTCCAGGGTGCTAACTCCAATCTCAACTCCAGGGAGACGCTTTGTTATCTAGGGTAATGCCAATCTCCTTGTCAACAACTGTTCACAAGTGATGATAGAACTCTGAGGTCAAAGGTTTTCTGAGACCTTCTGGGGGGGGAAAAAAGCTGTCCTTTTTTAATTGAGAGAATTATCTCTCTCCTCCAGTACATAACTGAGAAGCCACATAGCTCTAGTACTAGAAATTAGCTTTGGAGTAAAACAGGCACTTAGAAGGGAGAATAGAGAGATAAAAAGAACCCAGATTTCTGTTTGTTTGTTTTTCAGACAGCATCTTGCTCTGTTGCCCAGGCTGAAGTGCAGTGGTGCAATCTTGGCTCACTGCAACCTCCACCTCCCAGGCTCAAGGGATTCTCATGCCTTAGCCATCCAAGCAGCTGGGATTACAGGTGTGTGCCATCACATCTGGCTACTTTTTTTGTATTTTTTAGTAGAGACAGGGCTTCACCATGTTGGCCAAGCTGGGCTCGAACTCCTGGCCTGAAGTCATCTGCCTGCCTCAGCCTCCCTAAGTGCTGGGATTACAGGTGTGAGCCACATGTGGCAAGAACCAAGATCTTGGTATCGCTCTTCTCTTGTATTAGCCAATCCTGATAGCTACCTTCCCTCTGAAATTGCAATTATGTGAGTCAGTAATATTTCATATTATTGAAGTCAATTTGTATAGGATTTTTGAAAAATTATAGGCAAAGCACCCTAAGTGATAGAATATCCTACTTAACAATCAATGCCTTTACTTTAGCTCTAAATTCTTCCTGTGTTTCATTTAAGCTTGCATGCTCAGTTATAACCATGCAGTGGGATGACATAAGAGTAAGTACAAGTTCAAGTTTCACACACAAAACAGGAGAATGTATTTATGTTTTAAAGTCTTAGTTCTAAATCCAACAGACCATGTGATTTCCTAGCATCACATTATAGGTTAACAACAGCTAAAGAACAAGAAAGACGCTCAGCAAATTCCCCAAATTTAAATATTGATTACTGAAAACAAGCTCTTGTAATACAAACTCAAAATGAATTCTAAGATGTGTGTGGTGGTCACATGGCCTAACAGAGAAGACTGCTTTTTATTCTTAGTACCATCTTAAGGATGCTTAGGTCCTACTTGTCAAGGTAATTTTCACCCCTTGGTGAGTATTCCAATCTCTATGACAGATTATCATTTCAAATAGTATTCTGTTAAAAGTGCAGTGCTCTAAACTGATGACTAAAAGTATCGTTTTCTTAGAGAGATATAATTTCCTAATCCATGTAAGGACCTAGATTCTAGGTCTAGATTAAAAACTAATGATGATATTTCACAACGAACCAAAACTTTCAATTTGGCTTTTTTGTTACAACCATTGATACATTCTAATATATTCATTGTGAAGATCCAATAACATACAGACATGCCTTAGAGATATTGAGAGTTCTGTTCCAGATCACCACAATAAAGCAAACATTCCAATAAAGCAAGCACATAGTTTTTCTGGTTTCCCATTGCATATTATGTTTACACTATTGCTGAAGTCTATAAACTCTGCAGCAGTACTGAATCAAAATAAAAAAAAAAAAACAAACCAAAACAATGCGTGAACCTTAATTAAAATACCTTATTGCTAAAAATGCTAATGATCATCAGCCTTCAGTGAGTAAAAATCTTTTAGCTGGTAGAGTCTTGCCTCGATGTTGATGGCTGCTGACTGATGAGAGTGGTGGTTGCTGAAGGCTGGGGCAACTGTGGCAATTTCTTAAAATAAGACAACAATGAAGTTTGCTGCAAAGATTTACTTTTCCTTTCATGTAATAGTTCTCTGTAGCATGTGATGCTGTTTGATAGCATTTTACCCATAGCATAACTTCCTTCAAAACTGTAGGCAATCCTCTCAATCTCTACCACTGCTACATCAACTAAGTTTATGTAATATTCTAAATCTTCTGTTGTCATTTCAACAATGTTCAAAGCATCTTCTCCAGGAGAAGATTCCATCCCAAGAAACCACTTTCTTTCCTCATCCATAAAAAGTATTTCCCCATTAATTCAAGTTTTATTCTGAGATTGCAGCAATTCAGTCACATCTTCACGGTCCACTTCTATTTCTAGCTCTCTTGCTATTTCTACCACATCTGCAGTTACTTTCTCCAATGAAGTTTTGACCCCTCAAAGTCATCCATGATGGATGGAAAGCTGGAATTAACTTCTTCCAAACTCTTGTTAATGTTGATATTTTGACCTCCCATGAATCATTTATGTTTTGAACAGCATCATATTATAGAATGGTGAATTCTTTCCAGAAACTTCTCAATTTACTTTGCCAGATCCATCAGAGGAATCACTATGCATGGCAGTGATTGCCTTATAAAATTTATTTCTTAAATAATAAGACATGAAAGTAAAAATTACTCCTGGATCCATGGACTGCAGAATGAATGTGTGTTAGCAGGCATGAAAGCAACATTAATTTCCCTGTACATCTGCATTAGAGCTCTTTGGTGACTAAGTGCATTGTCAACATGCAGTAATATTTTGAAAGGTATCTTTTTGTCTGAGCAGTGGGTCTCAACAGTGGACTTAAAATATTCAGTATACCATGCTGTGCACAAATGTGCTGTCGTCTAGGCTTTCTTGCATCATGCATGGAGTACAGGCAGAGTAGATTTAGCATAATTCTTAAAGGCCCTAAGATTTTTGGAATCATAAATGAGAACTGGCTTTAACATAAAGTCACCAGCTACATTAGCCCCTAACAGGAGAGTTAGCCTGTCCTTTGAAGCTTTGAATCTAGACACTGTCTTCTTCTAACTATCAAAGTCGTAGGTGGCATCTATCTTCCAATAGAAAGCTATTTCATCTACATTGAACATGTAGTTCAATGTTTAGTGTAGCCACCTTCATCAATTATCTTAGCTCAATCTTCTGGATAACTTGCTACAGCTTCTCCATCAGCACTTCCATCAAGGTGAAGTGCTGCTTCACCTTGCACTTGGAGACAGATTCTTTCCTTAAATTTCATGAACCAAACTCTGCAAGCTTCAAACATTTATTCTGCTGCTTCCTCACCTCTTTTAGGCTTCACAGAACTGAATAGAATTAGGGCCTTGCTTTGGATTAGCTTTGGCTTAAGAGAATGTTGTGGCTGGTTTGATCTTCTATCCAGACCACTAAAACTTTCTCCATATCAGCAATAAGACTGATACCAGCCTTAAAAGTGCTACTCAGTGAACATACAAATTAAACCAGTCACATGGTTTTCTTTCTTATCATTTGTGTGTTCACTGAATAGCACTTTTAATTTCCTTGAAGACCTTTTCATTCTCATGTACAATTTGGCCAACTGTTTGGTGCAAGAGGCCTATCTTTCAGCCTATCTCAGCTTTCAATACACCTTCCTCACTAAGTTTAATCGTTTCTAGCTTTTGACAGATGTGCAACTCTTTTCGCTTGAACAATTAGAGGCCCTTGTTGGATTATTAACAGGAATAATTTCTTTAGGTTTCTTCTTTTTTTTTTTTTTGAAGTAGCGTCTCACTCTGTTGCCTAGGCTGAGTGCAATGACACAACCACAGTTCACTGCAGCTTCAACTGCCCTTGGTTTAAATGATCCTCCCACTTCAGCTTCCTGAGGAGCTGGGACCACAGGTACATGCCATCATGCCTGGCTAATTTTTGTATGTTTTGTAGAGATAGGGTTTCACCGTGTTGTCCAGGCTGGTCTCAAACTCCTGGACTCAAGCAATCCTCCCACCCCAGCCTCCCAAATAGCCCAACTCAATTGGGCTAATTTCAATACTGTTGTGTCTTAGGGAACAGCAACATCTGAGAAGAGGGAGAGAGATGGAAGGAATGGCCGGTTGGTGAAGCAGTCAGAACACACACAACATTTACAAATTAAGCTCATGGTCTTATATGGTCATGGTTTGTGGCACCCCAAAGCAATTACAATAGCAACATTAAAGATTACTCATCACTATAACAGATATAATAATCATGATGAAATAATACTAATGAAAAAGTTGGAAATATTGCTAGAATCACTACAATGTGACACAGTGAGTGACATGAAGTGAGCACATGCTGTTGGAAAAATGGCATCAACAGACTTGTTCAATGCAGGGTTGCCACAAACCTTCATTTTGCAATTAACAAATGCAATATCTGCAAGGCACAATAAACAAAGTATAATAAAATGAGGTATGCCTATATCTAAAGATCATTGAAATAAGTGGCCCATATACTGAAAAATGATGGGGTGACCATCATCCACAAGCAATTTCCCAAAAGTAATTTCAATGTGCAAGTTTGGTTTCTGTCATGCTAAGCGTCCTAACATAAAGCATTCTGTCAACTGAATACACTGTACCAGGATGTTCAGTTTCTCTACGCTAGGTGTTAGGAAGGTGACAACTTTAACAATTTTTTTATTTTGAAGAGAAATGCCATCAAAATTTATCAATGTGCATCAGGCAGAATCACAGAGTGATGCCCAATATTTCAGTGGGTCTCCAGTACTTATATAGCCTTACTTAAAAAGGGGAGGGAGAGGCTGGGGGCGGTGGCTCATGTCTGTAATCCCAGCACTTTGGAAGGCCGAGGAGGGCAGATCACGAGGTCAGGAGATTGAGACCATCCTGGCTAACACAGTGAAACCCTGTATTTGTATTTTTTGTACTAAAAAATACAAAAAATTTAGCCAGGTATGGTGGCACGTGCTTGTAGTCTCAGCTACTCGGGAGGCTGAGGCAGGAGAATGGTGTAAACCCGGGAGGCAGAGCTTGCAGTGAGCTGAGATCTGGCCACTGCACTCCAGCCTGGGCGACAGGGCGAGACTCCGTCTCAAAAAAAAAAATAAAAAATAAAAAATAAAAAAAGGGAGAGAGGGATGGGGAATATAGGTAATTCTGCTGAAGGGCAACACATGGGTTACCAGGGAGAATGAATGGATTGCAGAACAGAGATTAACTTGGGTTTTTCTCCTCTATTTTCTTATTTTTTAACTTTTTATTTTAGCTTCGGGGTACTTATGCAGGTTTGTTACACAGGTAACCTCGTGTCATGGGGGCGTGGTGTACAGATTATTTTGGGTGATGCCTTTAAAACGTAAACTAGAAACGCCCACTACACATGAAAATATTTTCACAATGTTTTGCACTAAACTATACCTGCTGTTTTATTATATCATAAAAATATTCAGAAGACCTTTGGAATGGTCAATAAATCGCATTTAAAATGACAACTCCTGGTTACAGGAGGGTCCTCATTATAAACTATTTAGGACATTAAAATGTGTGGTGCTTCCTTGGTTCTTGATTTGTAAAAAGTGCACTGTAAACATTTATAAAACAATTGTAAAAGATCTTTATGAGATGATTCTAAGGAAATTTTCGAAGATTCTTTTAGTAATAATAGTACTTAAAAATTGTAAGTGGCAATAATATATACATGCCCTATCTCTTACAGATACATATGGAAGAATTTATCAATGAGTAGGACATGCCTTAAAATAATCCAGTGAGGCAGGAAAGGGGGATATGCTGCTAATTGTAGAAGTGAGGTTACGGATATTTGAGGTTTCATTATACTATTTTATCTTCTTTTGTGTGTTTGTAAAATTCTCCATATTAAGTTTTACAAGCTTTTTACAAAAGTAAGAATTAAAAGCAGAATTGTTCAGTGGACTTTTCTTTAAGTTTAAAATATAACACAACCATTACGAAATCTGATTTTTTTTTTTCACTTTTAACTACTTTATTGGGGTATAATTTACATCTACACAGTTCACCTACTACAGGTGTACAGTCTATTGATTTTTAGTAAGTTTTATGGTTGTACAATCACAGAAATTTAATTTTAAACCAGGAGAATTTTTTTTAGTGTTGGGAGAAGAGTGTTTTGTTGTTGTTGTGAAACAAGGATCTACTTACACAATGGTTAGGACAACAGCTTAGGTATGTTTTAGAATCATGTCTATTTTTCTCTTCTTGAAATACCAAAATAATTCTAAAAAAAAAAAAAACATATTTATCAGCAACTAGATTTTGTGACTAAAGCTATCTTTCTTCATCTTTACTGACGTGTTTCTTCCTTGCCAATATTTTTTCTTCTTTTCCATATATCTTCTCTCTTGGCAGACGGCCACTGCCAACAGCAGCAGGCAGATGCAAGATCTGAATCGACTCTTCTGTGGTTCTAAAGCTAGGCCAGTGCAGCTCCAGGGAGGGATCCCACTACCCAGCTGAGACTCCCTTGGGAATGGCAGAATTATAACTTATCTTTCCCGTTTCTGAGGAAGTGGGAAAAAACCTGAATCCCTAAAGCAGGCCTGAATACCATGGTACTCTCAGCTATACTGATTTTGTGGCTGCTCCACTATCATTTCTACCCAGGCTTCAAGGTGTCGGGGTAAGTGATCCCCCACCTAACCATGGCTTCCGGTATTTGTTTCTATAGGAATTGCTCTGTGTTTACTTCAGTGTCAGCTCTAGAAATCAGCATTTGTGCTTTTATTTTCAAATGTCCAGCCTCAATGGAAAAATAAAAGTTGGATTTTTTTGAATGAAATCCTATATGCTTTTCATATGGGTGAAAAGATAACTTTAGAATAATTCACTTTGGATGCATAACACTAATACATAATAGTATTAATATATAACAAATAAAATATACAATTAGCAATTGATATTCTTACACTAAAAAAACTCAGAAAAGTTTTGTTTGAAGGTTTAGCATACCATAAATAAAATATATGAGAATTTACAATCAGTAATAATGCTCATATTTCACTGTTTTATGCATTTAAATCAAACGCTTTGGGAAATTTTATCTAGCTGGACACTCACGGTCATCACTGATAATGTATCACAATAGAATGTGCATCAAACATAGAATCACTTTAGAGTGTGAAAGGTGGTGCTATTAAAAATTACGCCAGGATACAGGCGTACACCAAAACGTTTCCAGGCTAACTGGGACACAGGGTAACTCTAGTTATAAACACATCAATGCAAAAACATTTAAGATTAATGGGATTGACGTACATTTCCAGTTCTTAAGGGGCTATCATCAATTTCTTCAACTGTTCTTCCCAAGCTCCTACTTC
This sequence comes from Rhinopithecus bieti, assembly GCF_001698545.2. Lineage (NCBI taxonomy): Eukaryota > Metazoa > Chordata > Mammalia > Primates > Cercopithecidae > Rhinopithecus > Rhinopithecus bieti. The sequence goes on from NW_016814250.1 coordinate 1,492,023, forward strand.
TGGAAAGCATTAGCAATTAGTAAGGGAAAGAAGCCAAAGGAATCTCTTTTATAATTTTGTCCCTTGAACTGGGATAATATTTTACCTTTGTACCACTAATATTCTTATCTTTACATTTTATATCTCACTGAACTACGAACTCTAATGAATACTGAATTTTAGCAAAACAGATTATAATTCATCAAATGAGAATTATGACAATCACAAAACTGTGAAATTTTGGGAAAAAGGTCAAATTCTAGGGAAAACATACCATCATTTGCAACTGGACAATTCAATTGTTTAAGACACAGTGCCAAGGACCATTATCACTATAAAATACCAACAACAATTTTGAGACTCAGATTACTGAGTAACTTAAACTAGAAATCCAAAATAGAAAGAGTCCACCTGGAGGTGCTCCCCAAAACTACTGATATCATTTAGCTAATCCTAGAATTTAAATAACACTTCAATTTTCTTTAAAGTCTCTTCACACTAAAAATGTCATAATTAAAATTCTCAGCAGTACTTATGTCCATGAATGTTAAAACCAAAATCAAACTAAAAACTTAAAACCACTGAAATTTACAAACCAGAAGGATTTTCCACTTTAGTAAATAGATTATGATGAAATACAGCACAATTTTATGAACTTATTAGTCCAACTAAATGAATTTACATTCTGTAGCGCTTCAATAACTGTAGAAGTTGGAGCACTGCCCAAAACAAAAAGTTTTTTTTTTTTTTTGGTTGGTTTCTATGCAGAAACCAAAATGATTTACATTTAAAATTAAATTACTGAATAAAGTACATGGCATGAAGCTAAAGTGGTTCGTAATAGGTGAATAGTAGTGATGGGGATTTCCTTCTCAGAAAGGAGAAAAACATATGCTAAAACTACTTCTGAATGAACTTCCAAAATTATTCACATCATTCACTTAAATACTTTGATTTCAAGATGACACCAGCTTAAATACTGGTTCTGACAGTTTATTCCATTTATATAAGATATCACAAGGAGAAATTTAGAAACATTCTGATGAACCCAAATGAGAAACCTCAATATAGCTTTTCAACTAATATTTAAAGCAAACCATCTGAGGACACCATCAAATACACTTCTTTTTTCCTAACTCATCACTACTATTACTACTATTTTATATTTTTGTTTAAAATCAGCAACTCTATTTGCAAAAGTATCTATTTTCAGGCATCCTCACTTAAGAAGCCCTCAGCAGGAAAGACTGTGCAATCACATGCAATTACAGATGGAAATGACACTCAAATTTATCTATGATATTTGTTTCCCAAAGCCAAAACAATGTTTCCCTCAGCTATATTTCACCATTGGTTTGATCCTGTAAGACAAAAATAACTTCAGTTTCTTAATATCATCTGTAAGAATGGGAGAAATTTGAGCAAATCATTATTAGTCATGCTGGCAACAACAAAAAAAGTCATTTTGCCAGACAAACGAGAGGTCAGAGAAACCAACACAGAAATGGACCTGAAGTAAGCTATCGAAAGTACAAGAACAATTTAAAAATAATAAATATAAATGGCATCAAGACTATCATTAAATGTTGAATTACAGTGCACCATAGAGACCCAATTCAAAAGATAAGAAGTTTCCATGTTTTCTCTCATCGTTGAGTTTTAAAATATTATAATCCCTAAGATTTGATAAAGACAGACATTTAACAACTGTCCAGCATCTACCTATGACTTCGAGGAGACTCTGTATCTGGGTTTACAGCTCATTCATTGATTCATTCACCTACAGCACACTAGGTACTGTGTTATTTGTAGAGATTAAAGCCTAAACAAGACAGTCCCTCTCTGCTCTCAGGGGTCCGGTAGGAAAAAATAAAGAGGAATTTTAATAAACCATGTTAAAACCTATGATAGGGCAAGTTCAGGTGCCACAGGACACACAGGAGTCAAGGAAGTTTTGGCCACCTCTAAACTGAGTACTGAAGTTCTAGGAGGAATTAGCTAAAGTGAAGATGGAAAGAAGAGTAATCAAACACAGGGAACTCTAAGTACAAGGGCTGGAGGTGGAGCAAGCAGCCCGACAGACAGATGGGAGAGGCTGGCACTTTCATGAACTCAGTACAGCTGAAGAATAGACTTAGAGGCCTGAGGGAAAAGCGATGAAACTAGAGAGGTACAGGCAGATTCCGAAGTTCGCGTGTGATGCTGAACTCTTCTGAGGAGGCTGGAAAAGTGAAGCCAGGTAAAGTGTGAATGCTGGGTGGGCTCATTTGTCTCCCTGATGCCCGTCCCCTAGCATCACCCTCACTGCACAGTGATTCTAAGTGATGTATCAGCAACATTATTAAATGCCATGGGCCTTTCTCTTAAGGCTGGGGTTCCAGTCTGTAAAATGAGTTTGCTCAGCACAGTGGGTAACCATGGGTTTCTGTAGGCCTATGCAAGGCATGGAGTCTTCAGTTCAGCACTGGGGCTACCTTTCCCTTGCCTGCTGCTTCTGGCCCTCTCACCTACCCACACTGTTGAAGAGTATCTGCCCCTCTGCCTCTGGTTGAAGGTTGAGAGTAATGGCAGAATTAAATAGGGACCATTAGGGGGCTTCTGCACACTCCACGTTTCTAAAATGTAAAGAGAACCACAACTACAAAGATGCAGAGGACAGGCAACTGGCGAGTTGCCAGGAAGTGGCTGGAGGCCACCAGGCCATCAGAAGGCACAGTTCTTAAAACTTGCTAATAAGCTTATTATATCTGGCTGTAAGAAGTGGTATGAGGCCCACAGTTTATGAAAACAGTTTGTCAGTTTTTTGGTATATGGGAAGATGAAGAAAACACCATGTGAAAAATGAGGTGTGAGAGGAAAGGCTCCCTGCTGTTTGGGAGAATGGAACCTTTTCGAAGTCTTTGTGGACAAATTTTCAAGTGGTTTTCCTTGAGGGTCAAACTTTGGAAGCTTCAGAGAACACACCATAACGTGATCTGGTTTTCTCGCCTCCTCTTTCATGACGATGGGGTTTAGTTAGTGCACACAGGGCTGTGTGGTGAGAAAGCACAGCAAGAGGTTGTGTGTGGGGGGAGGGCGGGGCGGGGGGCGCCAGGGAAGCAAATAACAGAAGAGCACAGAAGCAAATATTTTAAATTTCCTGGCACAGCCACGCTAAAAAGTAAAAATAAACAGGTGAAATTAACTTTAGTAGTGTATTTTATTTAACCCTAGCCAAAATATTAGCAATTTAATCTGTAATTAAATTTAATATGTAATTAAAATGTAATCAGTATAAAATTATCAGAGATATTTTATATGTTTTTTTCATACAAGTCTTCAAAACCCAATGTGCGTTTTACACTTACAAAACATCTCAATGTAAATTAGCCACATTTCAAGTGTTCAAAAGTCACACGTGGCTAGTGTCTACCATATTGGACAGTGCAGGTTTCAAATATTTTAACCAGACATTCCACCCGCCTTATATCATAAGGCCATCAGAATACATAGACATTCTTCTTGTGGCAAAAGCAGCCAGCCTAGATTAAGGGGAGGCTCTCACTGCTAGGAGATGCTAGTTTCATCAGGGTCATGCCAGAATGCCCAGGGGCGGAGGATGAAATATACAGTGACAGAGGTGGTGTCAAGGGTGAGGTCAAGTGGCAGAAGTGATGGACTTGTATCTTAAACCTATAGCTCCCCATTAGAGGAACAGAGCTATTCCTGATGTAAAATCTGTTGAGGTCTGCTTTCCAAAAACACTTTTTCCATCCACTCCTATTATTTCAGACTAAGGGTCTGGGAACAAAGGAACACATCTGCTTCCCTGGCTGCCGTGCGATTGCACGAAACAAGTCTTCAGCCTGAGTTACCTCACCTGGGAAACGGTGGAAAATGCAGAGCTGCTAAGTGCTGTGCCTGGCCATGGGCCTTTGTAATCTTTCTCACTGCCTCCTGGATTTACTGTTAGGATGAAGTGCCATACTTCTCTGGAACTATAAAGAATGAAAATCATTCCATGGCTTGCTTCCCAATGCCTTTAGAAAAAAATAAAATCCAGCCGGGTGTGGTGGCTCACGCCTGTAATCCCAACACTTTGGGAGGCAGACTTGGGAGGATCACCTGAGGTCAGGAGTTCAAGACCAGCCTGGCCACATGGTGAAACCCTGTCTCTACTAAAAATACAAAAATTAGCCAGGCGTGGTGCACACCTGTAGTCCCAGCTACTCAGGAGGCTGAGGCAGGAGAATCACTGGAACCCAGGAGGCAAAGGTTGCAGTGAGCAAAGACCACGCCATTACACTCCAGCCTGCGTGACAGAGCAAAACTCTGTCTCAAAAAATAAAAAAGAAAAAAATAAAATCCAATCTCCCTATAATGGTTTTTGAGGCCCTACATGATCTAGTAGAACTTACGTCTCTGCCCCAACTCTAATGTCACACTCATTTCATCTCCCTCTCATACCACATTAGCCATCGCCTGGTCCTCTGTCATTCTAGTCTCCTTCCTGTCCCAGGGCCTTTGCACTGTGCCAGGGCACACTTCAAGCTCTCTCGCATCTCATATTCCAAGTCTCAAGTTCCTTTTCAACTGGGCCTCTCCAGACCACAATGACAAACATAACCATTCCGCTGCACTTTACCCGTGCCATCCTTTCATGTTTTCCTTCCCCCACCCATTCTATTTTACCTGTTTGCTTATTTGCAAATTGTCTTCCTCACTAGAACTTGCTCTCTGTGAGGGCAGTGGTAGCCTCTGCCTCCAGTGCCAATAACAGCATCTGACACCCAGGAGATATTCAACAAATATTTCATGATTATGTGAATAAATGGATGCTACGAAAATACAGATTTTCATCATTAACTACTAGAGCAAATCATGTTGTAGGGAGTTATTTTTCATCATAAAATATTTTATTGAGAACATTATGCTAAGCAAAATAAGCCAGTCAAAAAAGGACAAATATTGTATAATTCCACTGACATGAGGTACCTAGAGAAGTCAAATTCACAGAGACAGAAAGTAGAATGGTGCATGACAGGGGCTGGGGGGAGGAGGAATTAGGAGTTAAGGAGTTAAGTGGGTACAGATTTTCAGTTTTTGCAAGATGAAAAAAGTTCTGGAGATGGATGGTGGTGATATGGCTGCATAACAATGTGAATGTCTTAATGCTGCTGAACTGTACACTTGAAAATAATTAAGATGATAAATCTAATATGTATTTTATCACCATTGAAAACTGCTACAGTGATAAACACTTACCAAACAGGCACAAAGTAAAGATATAGCAGCACCTGTTGCTGGTGGGGATGGAGGAAGGGTCCTCAAACTACTGGAAGAAATGTGAATTATTTCCATCTTTGGAAAGCAATCTGGCAACATTTCTTAAAATAATTTGATTCAGAATCTTAATCTAGAATCCTATTAAATGCAATAAATGTAGGAATATGCATACATATAAAGCATCTTCTGAGCAGCACTCTCCACTAACCTGTGAGACACATGTGGGAGGGGTCCACAGCACACAGATTTCTTGATTCCTGTGGGCCCTGAATTTACTGGACAAGTAAAGGAACATCACAACACAATTAGCTGTCATACAATCCCCTGCTATGCTTAAGGGATAGACATTTTCTCTTTCTTCCTCATTCTTTTTCCTTAAAATTTTACAGAAAATATTTTCTTACATAAGCTGGGGGAAAGACTACTTACTAAAAAACTGGTTAACCAATGTAAATATATCATCAAATCAACTTCTCTTTAGGATAAAAACTTTACAGGCCGGGCGCGGTGGCTCAAGCCTGTAATCCCAGCACTTTGGGAGGCCGAGACGGGCGGATCACGAGGTCAGGAGATCGAGACC